>NC_056729.1:1710196417-1710253917 GCF_019279795.1 Protopterus annectens | reverse complement strand
GCATTTGATTTTCCATTGCAGAGCTCTGCGTATATTCCAACAATTTTTAGTAGGAACACCATAGATTTGACTATGTGGGCCATTATTGACAGTGTGATGCCTTTTCTTCAAATTCTTATCAGGATTTGCCATAGTTTTGCTTCCAGGATACAAGCATTTTTTAATTTCATGGCTTTAGTCACTATTTGCATAATACTTTGAACCCTACAAAATAAAATCTGTCACTGCCTCTCCATCCCCATCTACTTGAAAAGAATTGATAGAGCATGATGGCATCATTTTAGATTTTGTATTTTTCATGTAGAGTAACAAACCAGCTTTTACATCTTCTACATTTACCTTCATTAACAGACTCTTCAACTTTTCCTTGCTTTCAGCCTTCAAAGTGTATTCTTTGCATAACTTAGGTTGTTAATATTTCTTCTGGCTGCTTTGATTCCATCATGTGATTTGTCTATCCCAGTATTTGGCATGATCTCTTCAGCATGTAAATTAAATAAGTAAACTCACAATTTACAGCCTTGTTGCACTCATATGCCAATCTTGAGACATTCACTTATTTTGTGCTTGGTTCTAACCATGACTCAACTGTTCAGATTTTTGTTGAATGTCCAGAATTCTGCCTCTTATTTTGGTCTGTCCCTCATAAAATGTGTGGCTTTCTGGTATATCACTGAAGACTGATGCCACTAAATAAAAACAGACATTTGAGTCTCACATGTCATATCCTTCAGCAAATGCTTACTAATGCAAAACCATTTAGTATATCAACTTCCTAAGTTTACAAGTGGGGTCTTTGTCCCCTCATTATTTTTGGCTTTGTCCAGATTTCTTGCGCGTACAGGTTGAGAGGTGTACTGCTAGCTGTTGCTTCTCTTTCTGCATATCCCTTCCTTAGGAGGCATATAAGGTAAGCCAGTATCCCCATGGCTGTAAGAATGTGCCTAAGTTTGTTGTGGCTCTCACAGTGAAAGGCTTTACAACAGCCAATGCAGCAGACGTTAATATTTTTCTGTAACTCTTTTGCTTTTCCTATTATCCAATAAATATTGGCAATCTGATCTGTGTTGCCTCTGCACCTCTTAAAAGTGAATTATACATCTGACAGTTCTCAGTCCGTATATTATTGGAATATAGCTTGCAGATCCTTGAGCATTAACTTGCTAGCCCATGATGCAAATGTAATTGTTCAATAATTGTATCACTCTGGAATTATTTTTTGGTGGAATTGTAATATAAAATGTCCTTTTTTATTCTGATGGCCTCAGCAGTGTTTTCCAAATTTGGTGGCAAATCCTAAATAACATGGTCATAACATCATTTTGCAGGATTTTAAGCAACTGAACTGGAATTTCATCACTTTCTGCAGCCTTGATATTTGCAAAGCTTTCTATGGCCCATTTAAATTCACTTTCAAGGATGCTTGACTCTAGATCAGAAAATGTGCCTTCATTTTTTTCAGTGATGTTAATGTCTTTCTTATGTAGTTCTTCTGCATATTCCTGCCATCTCATCTCAATATCTTTATGCATCTGCTAGGTAACCCATCTTTGTCTTTCATAATGCTCTTTTCAACTTAAGGTTTCTGCAGTATCTCCACTCTTCGTTTTCTTCCACCTGTCTGTACTACTCCTTTAAATATCCCTCCGTCTCTCTTCTTGCTATTCCATATACGTATTTTGCACGTCTCTATCACTGTTTTTTGTTCCCTCTTTCCTTCATCCCTTCTAAAGCCTCCATAGAGTGACGCTTTGCTTTCTTAATCTTCTTTCTATTTGAAGTATTTTTGTTGCCACCTTCTGGACAATATCATATACATTTCCTGTACTTTATCTGGAGATTGTTTACCAAGCCTAATCCCTTAAATCTGTTCTTTATCCCCCCTACATGTGCATTTGGATTATTGAACTTGTATGCGGTTGGCCTGGAAGCTTTTCCTGTTTCCTTTTAATGTAATTCTAAAGGTTACAAAAAGAAGTTGTAAATGTTTCACTTCCCGAGTCCATGCTTACACTCATAAAGGGTACCAGACTTGTCAGAGACTTAGGATGCATGGCTCAGCTTAAAAAAGCCCGTGTGGTTATTAGCCTAGTAAACACCTATGATAATCTGTGCTGCGGTCATCCCCAGGTCTTGGTTTACTAACTGTATGAAGACTTGCCTTCTCTAACTGCAAAGTATGAAGTCGGTCTGACCGTATTCATGTGTGAAGCCATCTCTTAAGCTGTTGAAGGAATATTTGATATGGCCAGTACATTATCTTGACAAAATTCTATGAGTCTGTATCTCACTTTATTTCATATATCAAGGCCAAACTTGTCCATTATTCCAGTTGCACATTAACTACCAACTTTAGCAAAGGATGCTTAATGTTGCACATTACATTATGATGGAAGAGATGAGATGGAGAAGAAAGAAGAGGTAAAGTAGGAACAATGACAGTGTGTCCATTGCATATTTGACTAAGCAGATATTTGAACAAAAGCTACTGAATTACTATTCTGCATTCTGCATGTTGGGTAGCAGATTTACAAACCTGCTAAAAGTCATCAAAATGGTTTAGATTTTGGGGTACCTAAAACTTTTGGGTGAGTGATACTGCCCATGGTATTCCCCCCCCCCAAGCCTCCATGCTACAAATTTGGTTGTTGACTAATGGTAATTGTTGGAGTCCTGCTTAGCACAGAAGTGCAGTATATTAATGGTATAGAAAGTTTAAGGGAAACTGTGAATATAGGTTAGCTGTTGGAACTGAACCTAATGGTTATGTTGTTAATGGTTATCCATTGATTGTAGTAAAGAAACACTTGGTCTTATGCATAAAACATGTTCTGCTACACTTGCTAATTATTACTTTAGTTTAACTTCTGAAATTAATTGGCTGACATACCACTATTCCCAGCTGAGGGTGGAAATCCTTAAAACAGTTTATATAATTCATGACAGATGAAATAAATGCAGTGTGATCTTTCCACTGTCTGCTTCTGTACAGAAAATGATGATTCTCCACAAAGAACTGCCTATAAATATATAAAGAAAAAAAAGAAGCAGATAAAAAAATGCTTCCTTAATAGCACACGTACTGATGTTCTGGCTAGAGTAAAATGTTTTTCTTGTTTTGTGCAAGCTTTTGCATTTTAAACAAAGTTGCAAAGAAAAAAGGTAATTTAAATCCCTGACCCATGCCCAGTTTAAAGTGTCATGCACATTTACATCATTTATGTGTGCTGTTTTGTTTTTTTAAATGTCTGTGTGTTGTTATTTACACTGTTAATGGAAATTCTTTTGTTTTTGCTTTTATTTTGAAAAAATATGGCCTAGCATGTGTGAACTCGCTGATTTAGGAGTTCTAAGCTTCTTTATAGCATGTGAGCTGGTTGTCTTTAATTACAATTTTATGGATTGTTGAAGGAAAAAGTAAAGAAAAGTATGTCTCTTTACAACTAATGCACACATGCTAAGTAGCACCTTTATGGCATGGAGAAGGAGATATGGGACAGAATAGTCAGATGCATTAAGCATGGCTAGAGGAATTGCCAGATGTACAGAAACTTAAAAATAATGCATGAAAGGGCAAACTTAGTGAGCGGTGGAGTGAGGAAATATAAGTAAAGTAGTCACAAAGGTGAAGACGCACTTTCAGCAATAAAACTGGAAGAGAACTTGGTGTAATTGAAACAGATGATATCAAAAGCAGAACGTCGTTATCAGAAGGCTGTTATGTAATCTGGGGGGAATTCCAGACAACAGAGGGAGAATATTGACTGACAGTAAAAAGAGTGTTATTACCTTACTGTATAGACAGTTGGTGGGAGCTCCACTTCTGCTATTCTGTATAGCTCTGAAGAATGCACTTCCATGATGAAAGAGACGGGAAATTATCCAGGGGGGGGGGTGGTTCCTAAGTCATGCACCATGAAGGGATAATGCATACATATAATTTGCATGTTATTTTTATTGTAATAGGATTTTAGAAAGCTGCCTCATGTAGAAATAAGGTTGAGTTGTGTATTTTCACTGAAGGAGAAAGACACCAAGGCAAACCTTTCAGGTACCTTAAAGAAATTGGTAAAGCCAAGTGTAGCACCATCTTTTAGAAGAAGAACTATCAGAAAATGCCAGGTTATTTATTTTATTTATGTTTTAATAAAGAAATGGATGTTGAATGAGTAGAAGGTGATATAAGAAAACACAGTCAACACAGGAGTGAAGACATATAATGTCCTTCTACAGCACAAGGTAGAATATGAGCTAGATGGAAAGCTAAAAATGACATGAAACAAGTATAAAGCTGTCCTGAATGTGACGTCCCTACTCTGGGCCAGTAGTCAAGGAGTTTCACTCCTCAACACTGACACTGGCGAGGTATATTCATCTTGAATACAAATGGATACACTTAGTATTTCCAGATGCAGACCTCTCTGTATCAAGCACAGTTTCCCCTTAAGAGTGCACAGGGAACACACTCAGCCCAGGCTCTGGGTCTCTCTCTCTCTGTCTCTCCCCAGGTCCCCAGTAAGGCTCCCCACTGGAACATCTGCATTATTAAGTCCTCAGCCGAGTGCTCGAGCCAAGCCCTCTGACACTCTGTCTGGGAAACCAGTGCTTCGTGTCCCTGCTCCAAGGAGCTGACACATGCACACACACACTCTCTGTGAGATTTGGTTTTCACATACACACACACACACACACACACACACACACACACACACACACCTGGAAAAGGCTGGCACAGATTTACCCCCTGTGCCCCCTCCTGCCCAGACTATAAGGTAGTTATCACTGCCACTGACCAGCTACCTAAGCATCTTGCAAGGGTACCCAATTATACTGAATGAATTTAATACTGATACCAATGGGAATGTTGACCAAACAGTAAGACTTTCAGGACTGGCCAGAGCTGTCTCCAAATACATATATGCAAATTCTCTCAAAGGTCAAAATATTCCTCTAAAAGGACCAGCCACTATGAAAAATATGAATATATTTAATAATAAATAATAAAAGAACATGAAAATATGAAATATTTATTTACAGTAAACATCATAGTTTCAATCACAGGAAATATTAAAAATAACACAAGTGGAAAGATTCACACAGTTACAGGAAAAACAATACTTAACTATTCTCACTATATTTTCCTAACTGATTTAGAGAGTTACTATAACTGGTCACTTACTAGAGCAAGACAAGATGAAGTAGGTGAGTGGTCTTCTTTCTAAGACATTTGCCAAAACAGAGTGCTCCTGAGACTCCAGTGTCCTCTAATATTAAAACATTATTTCTGTACAGAATTACATCACATATGGTCTACTGACTTCTGATTCCCATACACCCCCCATTGCTAGAAGCCATCAGAATGTACTACCTATGCATTACCATACACAGACAGAGCTTTGCTCAGATCTACTGCTGCTCCTGGAAGTCATAAAACAATTTCAAACCTCTATCCTCCCAGAGTAGCAATTAGCTCCCTGCTAGAGACAGTAAAGAAGGGTTCCTAATACTTGGTTTCCCAGACATTTTGTCTCTGGCTGCAACCAGAATTGTAAGATACAATCTTTATGGCCTAATTTAATTTCAGGTATTTTTTCAAATTTGCTGTAGCTGGATTGTGATTAAAATAAGACCACCAACCCAAAACCACTAGACAGGCAGAATAAAGATCAACAGGAGGCAAATACCACAGTCTTAGCGAAAAACGGCTTTAATGTTACTTTCGTCTCAAAGAGACTTCATCAGAATGGTGATGCCTGGTCGTTTTTGGTTGGTGGATTGTGATTAACCTCTTCTCTTCCAGTATCCGCTGTCAAAACATATACATTTAATTCAGTTACAATAATAAATGTACATTTTTTTTTGCAGCAGGGCATACTGTCGATACATTTTTTTAACACAAGCAACTCTAAAAATACATTTCTAAACACAAGCATCTGTACAAATCAGTGTGATACACAAATGACATATAATTCTTTACAAAAATTCAAACAAAAGCACAGAGTCCCAAACGAATTTGGGGTTTTCCACCGGTTTTTAATCTAATACTGTCATGAACAAAATAAAAACAAGTAAAACATCAAATACAAATCTCTGTTAAGCGCTTTTCGTCCGGATCGTATCCGGACTTCTTCAGACAATTAACCCGCTCTAAAACAAAGTTTAAATAACTTCTTATCCATGTACTGTCCAATCAGGACTCAACAAACAGCTTTCAAACTACTTAAAGTTGTATAAGTTCTTTTTTAAAATTAGTTTGCGACTCTGTGCTTTTGTTTGAATTTGAGTTGTTTGAAGCTTCGTTTCGTTTACTGTTAATTCTTTACAAAACTTTAGCTAGCTTATGCTGGCATATGTTACTCATCCACTGCCCTACTTCTCTTGGCATGGCTGGCAATGCCTCCTATCATTACACTGGACATGAGTGGGAAGGTATACAATTCAAATTAGTATGCACTAGAATCCTGCTGTTGATCAGAGAAAAGCACAGATCAAATGGCCCTTGCCTACTATTTTGTTTTCAGTATAGTTCTCTGTGAGGACGTTTCTTAACTCAGTACAACATAGTTAATTCCTGGTATCTGTAAACTGAAGGTAATGAGGGTGATGTAGTGTTGTTAAAGCAAATCATTAGAGAAAGAATGTAGGTTTTGTTATTTTTTACTCATCTTTTTTCATAACATTGAAGACACAATAACCAAGTAGACTATGTTTATGGGTATGTATAGGCAAGACCCAAAATGAAGCATTTATTTTGTTTATTTCTGTTTATTAGTTGAATGACTGGATATGTGGTCTGCTCCAAAGTCCCTATTCAGCCATAACACAACACAGACATAAATAGCTTGTAGATGCCCTAATGCACAGGGATTGATAATTAGGAAAATTGGGGCATGAACAGTTAGGCTTAACCAGGCTGTAGAGTTGTTAGCCTGTGTTGTGATCCTATGAAAGGAAATTGCCTTTTTGTTTACTGTTTGCTGTGAAGGTTGGTCCTAATAGCCTTATGCCCTATATTCAGTGGAAGCACAAGGATGTGTTTTTTTCAAATGGGGCAAAATCTGGTTAGCAAATTGGGGACATTTCCTTACTGTTTTCATTGAATTTCATGAGATCTCTTAAATCATCAAAATCAACCTAAATAACCAACAACTCAGGTTATTGACACTTTGGTTTAACGTCACATTCTAAACACAGTTCCTCATAACTATAGCACCTTCTTCAACCCAATGTTGTGCTTCTATAGTTTTCAGATACACCTATGATCAAAGGTAAATATGTAACTAGGTGAGCCATAGGTGTAACAAGCTGATCCATAGGCACTACACATGTGATCTCATTTGTAAGTACTGTATTTATTAAAGATCTTGCTGTCGTACACTCAGCTAGTCATCTTTTATCATATACACACTCATGCACACATACACACACACTGACTCTCGCGCACGCACACACACGCACACATAGACACACACACACACACACACACACACACACACACACACACACACACACACACACACACACACATACATATATATCCTAAGATAGTTGTTTGTCTATATACATATATACATACATATTTATGATCTTTCAAAGAATAACAGTATTACTAAGTGAAAACTTCACCATAATAGGTATTTTTTACTAACATCAAGTCCATATTACCTCCTTCTGCTTTTCTTATGGTTGGTTGGCATGGCCTTATGTCAGGTACTTACCATATAATACAGATGTCATTACCACTAATAAAATTGTTTACAGGGACTCGAGTACCTTCTGATGATGATGCCTTATGTGGGGTACTTACCATTTAATACAGATGCCATTACCACTAATGAAACTGTTTACAGGGCCACTAGTACCATCAGGTGATGACACCTTTTATTAGGTACTTACCATATAATAAAGATGCCATTACAACTGATGAAACTGTTTACAGGGCCATGAGAACCATGAGATGATGATGCCTTATGTCAGGTACTTACCATATAATACATTTGCCATTATCACTGATAAAACTGTTTACAGGGCCATGAGAACCATGAAATGATGATGCCTTATGTCAGGTACTTACCATATAATACAGATGCCCTTATCACTGATGAAACTGTGTACAGGGCCATGAAAACCATGAGATGATGCTGCCTTATGTCTGGTACTTATTATATAATACAGATGCCATTACCACTGATGAAACTGTGTACAGGGCCATGAGAACCATGAGATGATGATGCCTTATGTCAGGTACTTACCATATAATACAGATGTCATTACCACTAATAAAATTGTTTACAGGGACTCGAGTACCTTCTGATGATGATGCCTTATGTGGGGTACTTACCATTTAATACAGATGCCATTACCACTAATGAAACTGTTTACAGGGCCACTAGTACCATCAGGTGATGACACCTTTTATTAGGTACTTACCATATAATAAAGATGCCATTACAACTGATGAAACTGTTTACAGGGCCATGAGAACCATGAGATGATGATGCCTTATGTCAGGTACTTACCATATAATACATTTGCCATTATCACTGATAAAACTGTTTACAGGGCCATGAGAACCATGAAATGATGATGCCTTATGTCAGGTACTTACCATATAATACAGATGCCCTTATCACTGATGAAACTGTGTACAGGGCCATGAAAACCATGAGATGATGCTGCCTTATGTCTGGTACTTATTATATAATACAGATGCCATTACCACTGATGAAACTGTGTACAGGGCCATGAGAACCATGAGATGATGATGCCTTATGTCAGGTACTTACCATATAATACAGATGCCATTATCACAGATGAAACTGTTTACAGAACCATGAGATGATGCTGCCTTATGTCAGGTACTTATTATATAATACAGATGCCATTACCACTGATTAAACTGTTTACAGGGCCTCGAGTACCATGAAAGGATGTTGCTTGCTTGAATAACTGAAATGGATGGTAGCCTTCTATGTATATGATGAAAGCATAACAATATAACATAGGCTGTGGTGATGATTTCAGCCAAATAATTATCTGGAAGCCACTGCAGGTCAGGCCTAGTAATAGGAGAAAAACTTGATTTCTGTGAAGATCTGATGTTAGTCTGATTATATCACATGAGTGTCGCTTGCCACAGCTCCTTCTGAAAACCAAAAATCACTGAATATGTATGTGTTTGTTTGTGTGTGTGTGTGTGTGTGTGTGTGTATATATATATATATATATGTTTGTATATATTATTTCTTTTAATTAAGGGAACACCATATTTTGAGCTAACCTAAAATGTCTTACTGTACTCTCGCTTTCTGCATGTTGTGAGTTGCTGCAAAGGCTGATGTAAGCTGATAGGCATCAGTGAGAAAAACATAGGTCTTCTGACATTTCTTCCTCAGAGGATTCTCCCACTGAGGATTTTATGTGTTCTGCACCAGGAAACAACACTGAGAATTGGTGAACTGGTCTTGTCTGAAGCATTAGATTTGTGTATCATTTCACTAACAACAAAACAGTGGTTTGGTAGTGTGTTAAACATAGTTATAGTACCAGATGCACAAACTTCAATAGTTGCTACACCAACTGTTTCGAGCATTACAATAAAGCAAAATAACAAAATACAGATTCAAGGGGAACATTACTTGCATCACTATTCACAGAAGGCATAACCCTGCATGCCTGAAGTATACATGCCCTGATGAAATAGTACCAGACTCGTTTTTTTCAAACAGCACCTTTTATTAAAAGGATATCTGGATGTTTTCCTGTGCAGTATTTATGCCTTGAATTTTATTGACTGAGAAAGAAATTATAACTTACTGAGGCCTCACAATGTACTCTTTAAGGACTGTATGCTTTTAAAAGTTTTTGCTGGAGTTTTCGCAGTGAAATTAAATTACAATTAGCCCTTTTTAAGTAAATTCCTATACCTATAAAAGCACTGTAGGACTAATGGTGGTATGTTGCTTCTTACATATTTACATGAATTTTTCTAAATTATCTGAAGCAGCAAAAACAATGCATTTAAAGAACTAGCAGCTTGACAGCAGCATGATCTTAACTTCTTTGTAAATAAATGACATAAATATAGTAAGAGCACAAATGCATTTCAGCTCTAAATGAGCTTTGTAATGTTGATGTAAGGCTATTTAAAGTAATTGCACTTAGTTTTAGGTGTATTTATATGTAATTTCAGTTATTGCTGTCTTAAGCAAAACATATATTAGAAGAAATCAGTGACAGAAACAGAAAACAAAGAGGATAATTTCCTGTTTCCTCTTTTTAACGATATTAAGGACCAAGTAATCAAGAACCATTTATAGATATGTTATCAGTTGTGTAATGTGTATTTTTTTAGTAGCTCATATATTAATAATTCATTGAATATGCTGCTCTTCTGCTTATGTTTCCAGATGTCTGTCATTCTATAAAAGAGTACATGGATATGTTAAAGTCAACAGCATACCTTTCTCAGGGTGAAATAAAAAGAACTATGTTTTTGTTTCAGATGTCTTTGATCCCGATAACTGAAAAAAATATATCTAGATCTATGTATCTACATACTTGTATCTATATTTATAGGCTCCTTATTGAAATGTCAAAGAAAAAACAACTCTTCTGATGCTCAGATAGGTCCCAGTCTCCAAGAGCAGTTCATAAAATGCAAAACAAGCAAGGACTCAACTGTCTAAAATGTATTACACGCAGAAAAACAATAAAACGCAAAGATTTCAGGTTGCAGTCAACTCTTTTTCAATGCTAAAACACAAATCTGCTCTCAGTCAAGTCCTCACTTGTTTTTCCGTATTGGAGTGTCAGTACTCAAAATGCTGAGTGCCGACAAGCTAAAAAAACAAATGAAGATCCAGAAGAAGAGTGAATCTCAAAGATCAAGCTTCTCCTTTAATCTTTTTTCTTGAAGGTGGGCAAGCCCCTCTGCACCCCTTGATGGGGGCTGGGACAAGCCCCCACATACACCCCAGACATATATCTTAATCCCAAGATTGCCATAATTTGTAGAAAAGGGGATATCCTGAGAAATGTCCATTTCAGACTTAGTATATGTTCATGTGTTCTTTCGGCCATTCACTGCCTGTGTTTTGTGACTTATTTAGTGGGTCAAGATGTTTACCATATAAATATATAGGGGTGTGTGTGTGTGTGTGTGTGTGTGTGTGTGTGTGTGTGTGTATACATATATACCTACGTATTTTGGTACATTAACATTGGCCAATTTGAATTAAAAATTGAACAATATATTGTTGACACATTTTGGTTTGGAACACAGATAGTAGATAGGGTAGGGGAATATGGCCTTTCCTTAGAGACTGTCGAATCTCAGAGTCAGTACATATAATTAAGGGATGAAATTAGTAGCACAGTGGAGCTTGCCCCCTGCAAAATCACTGTTTTTTTTCTTTTGTATTCCTGAAGATTAGCCTCAGAGCAAGATGCAGTTGAGTGTCGACATTTGTTTGTCAATGTGTATCGATGATAGCCACTTCAATATTTGTGTGGTTTCATGAATACTAGTAGATCCACATATATAACCACAGTGGTACAGTGGGTAACATTGTCATCTCACAGAAAGAGGTTCTCTGGTTCTATTTTTGGCTGCAGTGCTTTCTTTGTGGAGTCTGCATGTCCTCCCTGCATTCTCATGGGTTTCCTTCGGGTGCTCCAATTTCCTCCCACATTCCAAAGACATGCATCTCGAGTATTTCTTCCCAAGCCTCCACTGAATATAGGCTCTGTCATTGTTGGACTTTCTTGGTCAACAAATATTTTTCCTTGTGCTGAATAATGTTTTCTCAGAAGAGTGGATCATCATGTTTTGGTTAATTAATGTTTCATCAACATACCTTGTTACTATTGCTTTGAGATTATTGGACAGTGAGAATTACGGATTGTTATGCAATGCCGGCTTTAATATACATAAGAAGTGGGTGGAGCTTCCTCCAAACGCTGTTTTCTGTGTGCGTATATTTGATGGTTTGTGCATTTAAATTTTTGGATTCAGTTTTTTGGTTGTTGAAAGACTGATAACGCGCGAGCACACACACGCACACACACACACACACACATATATATATATATATATATATATATATGTATATATATAAATATATATATATATATGTGTGTGTGTGTATATGTGTGTGTATATGTGTGTGTATATATATATATATATATATATATATATATATATATATATATATATATATATATATACAGGTCTTCTTCAAGTGGCTGAACACTCACATAAGCGAAACCCATATTGCCGAGATGAGTTCAACGAAATACCAGAAAACCAACAATTGAGAAGAATGAACTTCAGAAAATCGAACAGCAGTTGTTAGCTGATAGAGTTGGTATATTTAATTTCCAGGGGGTGTGGGGGCACAGGGGGGGGTTTGCTCCCCCTACAAAAATGATACTAAAAAGCAATATTAGTTATGTATTTAACTCAAGAGTTTTAATCTGTCATTTGAGTTAAGCCGGGTATTTTAATTATAGTGGGGACTTTTTTGCAATGTATGTGATTTATAGAACAGTTTAGTTCGGGAGAGAATATAGTATATGTGTTTTTGCAGTTGTGTTTCTTTAAGGTTTTGTGGGATTATGGGAAAAGGCAGCAGTTGGTATTTGTGATTGAGCTATAGAGTGAGTCCACTGTAAATGCAATTTATTTAATGGTTTGTGTGTACTTTCTTTAGCAGATCAGTTTATAAATTGTTCAGAGGTATCCGGAGAGCTGTTGTCAGTGTTGTGCAGTTTGTTGTTTTAAGTTTTTGGTTTTCTGGTATTTTGGTGAACTCGTCTCGGCAATATGGGTTTCATTTATGTGCGTTTTCGACCCTTAATTCATGAAATTAGTATTGTTTCAGTGTTTGATGTTAGCCAAAAGTGCTGTTCCCAGCACCTACAAATTGTCCAGAATTGACTCCTCCTGTAATTCATATTAAGTTAAATGCATATCTAAATATGAACATACATTCCTTTTTCTAAGACCCATGCTTTTCATTTATCAGTTGTATTAATGAACACAAATTTGCATTTGAAGCTTTTGAGAGTTTTTCTTGTGCAGGTGTTTTTCTTTCTTTTAATTTCTCTCTGAATCTTTTTGAATATCTTCTAACAGAAATTCTGGGCTTCTTGCATAATAGTAACAGTACATAATTTCCTCCTTATCCTCAGCAGTCTGCCCTTTCATCTTTATAACTTTTTTTGGCCTGTCACTTCTTGTGTTTTTTTGTGGACTGCTACTGACTTCTACACTGAGGGGGGGGGGGGGGGTTGCCCTAGCTCCATTGTGTTAATGTTTCCATGTCTCGAGGACTCTACACTGTCATTTTTTTCAGTCCTGGCACTGGTGTACTGACCGAGATTTGGTATTTTTTTTTTATCCAGGGACTTGTGCACCTAGCTGTCTTTTTTATTTATTTTTTTTTAACCTGTCTGTGCTCATGATATATTTTATATAAAATACAGTCTATAAATCAGTGTTGTCTTGGTGAGATTTTGTGAAAACAGGGTCATCCATGTAAATGTACTCACCAAGACTAGAGGATAAATTCAGTTGCAGCAGTACTACTTTCCTTTTTTTCCTGATTTTATCATCTCTCCATCCGGACCCCCTCATTATATTTGGAAACTCCTGCCTGTACTATCTACTCCTACATAGTATTTGTCCTTGAAAGTAGCCTTTCACAGGGCATTGTATGGTTTGAATTTCTGCTAATTACTACTCAATATGCTTTCAATATCCTTTTCCTCTTCAGTCCTATTTTACCATTCTTTTTGCTGCAGATCCTGTCACTAAAAAATAATATAATTTTGGTCTTCTACAAATCAAATAAAGGCCCAGGACCTTATATTCTGTCTCCAGCAAAAATGTGTGAAGTGTAGAGAGTCAGTCATAGTAATAACTGTGTGCACACTTGAATTTTGACAAGAACTGATCTAGCAATGGACTTTCAACGATGGCTACATACCGCCAGTGAGGAAAACATAAACTGAGAGATAATGGCCAAAAACTATTAGAAATTCAGTTACTGGCTAGTAAGTACACTGCCTGGATAACAGCAAATATGAAACCAAAAGATCCTGAATGAAAACCATCCAGGAAAAGGTGAAGAGAATCAGTGACTGCGAAGAATCCTGTAGTTCTTTAGCAAAAAAGCATTTTAAGCTGCAACTCTGGTACAAGACAAATCTACAGGAAAATAGGTCAAATTTGCTTAGATTTATTTAAAATAAATAACATGGTGAAGGCGTATATCAATTCAAATAACACATGGCTGGAAAAATGCAAGAAGCTTTAAACATATTTTCAGATGAACTGATAAAACTCAAAAATCACAGGAAGAAAAGGCTGGCTTAGTAAGAGACTGCTCTATAAGAGATGTTTTAAAAATGGTAGCATTAGAGGAGTGAGCTTAAAGGGAAAACCTGGGATTTGCTGCTGTACCATAGAAACTGGAAGGAACAGACTATTTTAATTTTGAGGGCACAAATAACCAACTGGACTGGTACTTCACAGTAGGATTTGTTAATTGAAAGGGCAAATCATGTGTACGCTTCAGACCCGGCCATGAGAAAGCAGCTAAGACCTGTAGTAGTAAAGATGTAAAGATGCAATCCTACCAGCAGAAATAGTTATTCCTGAGAAAACTGTGGCAGAAGGGCAAATTATTAAAAACTGGAGGCATTAGGATGTGTGTAGAAAATGATTATTCACTGTACAGCAGGCAGAAGAGAAGCAAGTTTATTCCAGCAATCAGGGAATGTGAAGAGGCACATGTGAGTTTCAAGTTGCTGTATCCAGCTGTCTTCAAATATATTTTTTCCTGGAGGATCAAAGTAATTTTTTGATGCAGAACAGCCCAAGAGGAAATACTAAAATTTGTTCAGCAAAAAGTAAGCCATCAAGTAGAAGGGGATTCTGCTTCTCATTCTTCTGGTAATAGAACTGTTCTGATAATAAAGCTCATAAACAGACTTTGCCAGGGAAAACTTTTCCAGTGTTCCAAGTGAAAATGAGAGACAGAGTTGACTAGAAGAGTTGTGAATACCTTGGAAATGAACTAGACACTGGAGTTGGGAGATGGAGGTGATCAGGAAGAAGAGCAGCGACACGGAACTTATTTAATAAATGTGAGATTACAAAGTATTAATCACATTTGTGAAATATGGCTGTACAAGAAAAAATTGGAAATAACTGACTTTTGTTAACTTTATTAAATTTCTCGGGGACTGAAATACTTTTGCCGAATTCACGTATTTTAGTGTTTGGATAGACACTGAAGGGAGGGGAAGAGGAAAGAATAAGGAAGGAAAAAGGCAATTGTAAGTAAGACAATTTCTGTTCTCAACAATATTTTTATGAAATGTTTCATGATATAAATTGCGTGTTTTATACTAAAGCATTTTCAGATGTTGTATGTGATTTTTTTATTATTTATATTATTTTTTTTATTTATTTTTCATTTTTTTACAGGGAAAGTCCTACTGCACAAGCTGTCCTTTTTCAGCGGAGGCCCAGGGAGAAAAGCTCCACATTAAAAAACATTTAGAGAAGGTTAACATTAATAAACATATAAAATGTGAAAATTATACATTAATGTAAAAACAGAACATATATGCAAATTAATGCAATTGAATTGTATACAAAGATTTGTAATAGTGAGAACAAGATTTGACAGTTTGGGAGGGTAACCTACTGGTTAAGGTGTTTGCCTTGCAAACACAAGGTGCAGGGTTTGAGTCTCACAAGGGATAATTGGCTAGGCTTAAAATGGCTCACAAAGGGCAGTTAGCCTAGTACCAATCTATGAACCTATGACAGTTTACATCAATTTGTGACACAGTAATGAAGATACTGAAGTAAACAGATGCCTCATTTTCTTTGTACTTCCTTTTTAGTAGTTAAGAATGTACATATTACAGTGCAAAAAGAGAAAAAAGGTGGGACAAAAGTATGCTTAAGTTAATAGGCTGTAATTGTGGGTTGTTGAGGTGGAGGTTGGTGTGTAGAGGTACACAGATCCTAATATGTATAGGGCTAATATAATTTATCTTACTTTTGCATAGGTGAGAGGTCATCATCTCTCTCTCTCTACTCTTCCCTCATTAGATCACTCATCGAGTATAATGCCAATTTGGCATGTACCTCACTAGACACCTGCAACAGCTGGAGAGGCCACAGACATACCTAACAAAGGGGATCCTAGGCATTAAACACATGTCCTACATGGACAGACTCAAAAGACTCCAGCTGTTCTCTGTCTTATATCACCTACTTGGAAGCGATCTCTGCTTCACTTACAAAGCCATGTCTGACCCAGCTCTGTTAGAAATGCTACATCTAAAGAAATCCCAATCCCTCTGCATGACTCATTCCAGAGACCTCAACCTCATTACCGCAATCAACGGAACATGCTGAAGGGACCGATTCCTCACCCAGAGACAGCCCATGCTCTGGAATTGCCTTCTCATAAATGTCAAGCAGAGCACTTTGCTCTCCCTCTTCAAGAGAAATCTTGATGAGTGGATGGGTAACAGAAAGTTCACCCCGGGGATCACTCCAGTGGCTCTACTTGATAGAGGCACTGAGAACTAATGTCGGGCAGCACGATGCCAGGGCACTTCTATGGGCTAGGCTTGTAAAGGCTCCAAGGCCATTAGCCTAGTACACACCTATGAACCTATGTGAATTTGATGAAGAAAGGATTTCAGTATAGATATTAGCAGAATATCAGGGACAAAGGAAAAAGGGAGTACTTATATTTATTGCTAAAGGAGCTCCAATTATGATATGAGAGAGAGAGAGATCTATGCCTGGCATACAAGGTGTTATCAGGACCCACCCTGATGGTCCTCCTGCATATCTATAAAACAAATACTACTAGAGTTACTCAATCTAAAAACTTAAACCTTGCCTGTGATACTAATAGGAGAGATAGGTATGCACTCCAGAGACTACCCCTTCTATGGAACAGGCTTCCCATCCATGTGAGGCAGAGTTCTTCCTTAAACCAATTCAAGTGATGGGGAGCAGGAAATTCATCCATTGTTTGGCACCTGTGTCTCCAATACACAGGAAGCCTATAATGGGTTAACCTCCCAGGCCCCTGCTTGGATCTGTTTCATCTCCCAAGCCCTTTTCTACACGTATCAAGGGTGCCAGAACTTGTCAGAGATTTGGTATGCATGGCTAGGCTGAAAAATGCCCTTCTGGTCATTAATCTAGTACACACCCATTAACCTAAGATGGAAAATATGTCTGGTAGTAAGGGGCTATTGGCAAGGGAAGAGCCCTCCTAGTTTCCAAACTTCCACTAGAATAACATTTTTATTTATATTTATATTCTACCTAAAACTGCTATAATGGAGCTTAAGAAAATTTTGTTAGAAATAATCAGCTTTCAGCAGAGAATATTACTTATAAGTGGGGACTGGAATTTGATTTGTAACAATGAGGATATCGGGGGGACTAGAAGGGAAAATGTAACAAAATAGAGTAGATTTTGGAAGAAATTTATGAAAATATCTGGTATGGAAGATGTGACTTTGTTAGTAGGAACTCAAATTTTGGGCAAAACTAGACATAATTATGTTTTATAGCAACGGGTGCATTGACACACATTCAATAACTACTTCAGATCATGTGACAATAATAACTAAAATAAAAATGCAGGATAATGAAGTAAAAATGAGAACCCTAGCCTTTAAAAAGCGAGGAATTTAAGGAATGGCAAGTGGAAGTTATTCAGGAGTTATTAGGGAAGGTAGAAAGTACTTCAGAAGTTATGGATGAGTAACCTAAGACGAAAGTGGAGTTTAAAAATAAGGTAGAAATAAAAAATAGATGTGGTTAAGAAGTAACAGAAATTATTCAGAGGGACTGACAAAAGTTATAGTATTGCAGAATAAGTTGAATCTCACAGAACAAGTAGAGATGCAACTGCATAGTACTAAAGAGAAAATAAGGGAGTGCCTGGCTAATCTGCATCAGTTTAGAAAGATTGCTGCTAAGCAACTTTTTTGTTTTTTTTTTTTTTTGTTTGTTTTATAAAAACTCCAGAGCACAAAACAATTTTAATACAGCAACTTAAGCAAAATAAAGCAGAAAGGTTGTTGCCAAACTTAGGGACCATATAACAAAAAAAAATAAATAAATAACCAGAGATCCTGTACAGGTATTAGAGATATGGTAGAACATTTATGAAAATTGGTAAAAAGCAGAGAAATGTGGAACTCAAGAAAAAACACACGTGAATATTTATGGAAGACTTTAATAGGCCAAACTTAGAAGTAGATGAGGCTCAACAATTAACAGTTAAGATAGGAGATGAGATAAAATGCTGATGTATAATGAATCTGCAGGAAAGTCTCCAGGAATAGATGGCATTCTGATGGAAGTTTGGAAGCTAAGAGGGAAAAAACTGATAAAGATCTGGAAGGTTTTATTAAACAGTATCTTAAAATGAGGGGAAGCAGCAACATCTTGGAAAAAAGCTGTGGTGGCTGAAGTACCTGAAAACGTAAAGACCCATCAGACCCTGCTTCATATAGGTTCATTTCAATCATAAACCATGATTATAAAGTGTTATGTCTATAATGGTTAAAATAATGGCAAAGGTGTTGACAAAACTGATAGTTGTGGATTAGTGTGGATTTATGGAAGGGAGGTGTACCTCTCAACCTCTTAGTGCAAGAAATCTGGGCAAAGCCTGACAAAATGGGGGGGGGGGGCAAAGGCCCAAAAATAGGGACATATTTTAAATATTGCTCATAAACTTAGAAAGTTGCTAAAGTAACGGGGTTTAACTCTTTACATCTGAGTGACGCCTCCAGGTACATCTGCATTTAACTCCTGCTGATGCCTCTAGGTGTCAAATATTGCTTGTTGATATTTGCATCAGTAATTCCAAAACCATATTGTGTAGAAGATTTTGAAAGATGTCGTCTTAAAGCTTACACAATGGCAAATTCAACTGCATTAATATTTTGCCTCTGTCTAGTGCAGGTAAACAGATATTAACTGTTGTTTTTATGATATTAGTTTATATTGATATAATTTTCATTTTTTCAAAATATCTCAAAAACTAAGTATATCCTCATATGAAAGCTGTCAGCTAGATGAATAAAATGCTGCCGACAGTATGTTTATAACTTGAGTGGTTGCTGAGATCTTGTAAATTATTTACAAAATGTTACAAACATAATAGTTACTGTGTTTACTGTGGTGACTTATAAAATTCAGTTTAAGACCTAGAACCTAAAGAATACTACCACTATAAAAAATAGTTTGTGCTGAAGGGTTTGCCATTTATACTTCTTACATAACATACATAACATACATAAGCCACGTTGCTTCGCCAGAGATGGCTTGCACCTGTCGCCCCTGGGCTTTCGAATACTGGCCAAGACTCTTGCTGCCCCAAAACTGCTTTTTTTAGGCAAGGCTCAAAAGACAAACCTGCCTCCATAAACAACAATAATAAACAAAAACTGAGGGTAATGCTGCTCAATGCCAGAAGTCTAAACCTCAAAATGCACACACTCAAGGCTCTCCTTAGTATGGAAGAAATCGACGTATGTGCAGTGACAGAAACCTGATTCAAGGCTCCAGAGAGAACCCCAGCACTACCAGGCTATAACTCCTACAATACCTATAGGTCCCAAAACCAGGACCGGAACACAAAAGGCGGGGGTGTGTCCATATTCATCAAGAACACCCACACCTCCAGGTTAGTAGCACAGCACGTGGAATCTGAGACCATCCAAGTGCAATTGACAGCGGGTAAATTGACTGTTCAATTTATAGCTTGCTACAGATCTCCCACCTTGTCTCAGGACGCTCACACAGCATTCCTGAGAACATTAGAAAGTATGAAGATTCTACCCAACACCATGTTACTGGGTGACTTCAACTATCCAAACATTGACTGGGAAAACTACTCAAGCTCAAAGACCCTAGCCCAATGCTTCCTTGAGTTTATAAACTCAAACACCCTTGAACAGCTGGTCACTACTCCCACAAGAGGTGACAACATACTGGACCTGGTCACCAACATGGGGAACCTATGTTCCACACCTGAGGTAAACTCATCATTGGTAAGATCAGATCACAAGCTAATCACACTGGACATCCACATCTCGACCCCTCCCACAGTCATGGAAATCAAGGTAAAAAACTTCTCTAAAGCCAACTTCACACTCCTCAAGACCGAGGTGGAAAGTTTCAAAGCTCCCAATCAAATGGAAAATGATGACCCATCAGCAGAATCCTTTACAAGTACATTCTATGAACACCTTCAAGAATGCATGGACCGAGCCATCCCAAGTAAAACCAAGACCAACTCCTCAAAAAAGAGGAAGCCAGTCTGGTGGACCCCGGCAATAAATAAACTTTACAACAGAAGGAGGAAACTCCTGCAAGATAGAACAAAATCCCAAAATAAGAAGGCATCTCTGATTAACATCAGTAAAAAACTGCGCTCCCTCATTAAATCATCCAAGGCCAACTTCGAAAGAAAAATAGCCAATGACTCTAAGGATAACCACAAGGCCTTCTTTAACTATGTCAAGAGTCTAGGGGCAAACTCTCAGATATACTCCGAGCTAGTGCATAATGGCCATAAATACACAGAACCAACCGACATTGCCAACATCCTGGCTGACAAGTTCAGTGCAAACTTCACCCCCCCTCCACCAAAGGGGCTAGCACCCATCCCAGAAGAATGTGGCGCTCCAGATATCTCAGACACACAAGTAAAGACAGCCCTTGCAAAGGCCAAAAACACAGCATCAATGGGACTAGATGCTATCCCAGGTTGTGTCTTACACGAGCTTCAAAATGAACTAACCCCCCCATCTCAAATCACTATTCGAACTCAGCCTCTCTGCAAGCTATGTACCCAAAGAATGGCATGCAGCAACAGTCATACCACTCCACAAAGGTGGTGCCACAACTGACCCTGGGAACTATCGGCCCTATAAGCTTGACTAGCTTGGTCTGCAAAGCCATGGAATGCATTATCATGGAGCTCATTAACAGGGACATTGGGAACCTCCAGACACTGGACCCCACCCAGTTCGGCTTTGTTAAAGGCAGCCTTCTGAACTTGGTCAACTTCTTCGAAACAGTCACCAAGGCCATAGATGAAGGGAATGTGGTCCACACAGCATATCTGGACCTCGCTAAGGCGTTCGACACCATCTCACACTCAGGAATCATAGACAAACTCACCAGCTTAAATATCAACCCCCATGTCATGAGATGGGTTGCCAATTGGCTCTCAGATAGAACCCACGTGGTAAGAGTGTCAGGCGCCATGTCTGACTCTAAACCAGTCACAAGCGAAGTCCCACAGGGCTCAGGCCTGGGACCCCTCCTATCCGGTATATATTTCTCCAAAGTACAGGCAAAAGTGGAGGGACTGTGGCTAACCAAGTTCGCAGATGACTGTAAATTGGGTGCAATAATTGACTCTCCAGCTGACACAGACATCCTGCAAAAGGGTCTCACAGAGACAAACACCTGGTGTCAAAATCACGGCCTCAAGCTAAATGCCAAAAAATGCATAGTAATCCCATTTGGGAAAAACAAAGTACCTACAAATTACCACATAGATGGGAATCCACTAAGTACAGAAGAAGTAATTAGGGACCTGGGTACCCAAGTAGATAGCATGCTCTCCTTTGATAACCACATAGCCAAAATGGTCAGGAAATCCTTCTATGTGGCACACCTGATCACAAAGGGTTTCTCATCCAGATCGAAGGAGGTGATTGTGCCCCTTTACTCCTCACTCATTAGGCCCATAATAGAGTACAATGCCCCAAAAAGAAAGACCACAGAAGTACCTTATTAAGAGGATTAAGGGCCTTAAACAATTACGCTATGAAGCACAACTAAAAAAGTTCCAGCTCTTCTCAGTCGCTTACCGTCTGCTCAGAGGTGACCTGTGCCTGACCTATAGGGCCTTGTCATATCCTGAACTAATGGACATGCTTCACCTCAAAAAAAAGAGATCCCTCAGAACCACTCGTTCTAGCAACTTGAACCTATGTACAACAATAAACAGGACATGCTGGAAGGATAGATTCCTGTCCCAGTGACTCTCCTCACTCTGGAATAGAATCCCAATCCATATTCGACAGAGTTCCTCTCTGACCCTCTTCAAGAGAAATCTTGATGAGTGGATAGGTAATCGTAAGTTCTACCCTGGGATCACTTCAGGAGCCCTGTTGACAGAGGCCCAGGTTACTAATCTAATGGGGAGGCGAAAACCATCACTCTGTGGCTAGGCTTATAAATGTCCATGGGCAGATACCCTAGTACTTACCTATGAACCTATAACCCCTATGATTCCAGAGATATGAACATTTGTTTGAAATGTGAGGACATAATTCGATTCTCTCAAAAGGCTTAGGCTCCGCCCATTGGAAGTTACAGTGAAAACTTCCTGAGCTCCTTGGAGTGAATGAGTTAACATACATTTTCTGAAAGATTTGAAGTCTGAAATTCAAATGTATATTTAGTAACTCTAATCCTCAGATCATCTCAGTGATTTGACAGAAAAAAAACTCCACAAATTTTATGAGGAAAAGACCAGAAATATGAGCCAAAAATCTGGACATTCTGCTTAAATCAGGACAGTTGAGAGGTATGAAGGGAGGCAAACATTTGCCAACATTAACAGAAAAATGATGATCCAGAGGGTAGCAGAATATAAGAAAATACGACAATTGTTGATCAGTCTTGATGCAGATAAGGTATTCAACACAGTATGCTGGAATATTATGAATAGGGAAATGGAAGCATTTACATTACCTGATACAATGATAAGGTTACATAGTGGAATATATGAGAGATCGGAGGCAAAAATCAAAGTGGGAGAGTTCCTCTCTGATGTTGTGTTTGAAAAGAACCAGACAAGGGTGTCCTCTTTCCCCATTGGGACTCAGAAAAAAGTTGGCTTTATTTGCAGATCATATTATTTTGTACTTCATAAAACCAGAAAAGGGCATTTTTGTGTTGTGGAACATTCTTAGACTGTTTCAGGTTTTTTGAGGCTATAACATCCAAGTGAAAAATTCACTGCCTGAGTATTTTTTGGGGGAAGATGTAAAATTAATGAAGATAAAATAAAGACAATAGCTGTACACTATGTATCTACACATGAATTGGTTCAGCAATATACATATTTATGGAGACATGATAAAGTACTTAGGAGTATGGGTTTAAAAGGATTCCATTAAGGCAGCTAAGGATATGTGTGAAGAAACTATACAAAAAATAATACAAAAAAACGAGAAACTGGAAACTCTTGTCCATGGATGTGGATAGCAAGATGCAAGAAGTAAAAATGTTTTCAGTACTTTTATTTGTATACACAGGTCAGACATATTTTTATCAATCAGAGGAGAAGTTGTAGATGGTAATTAATAAAGAGTTGAAGGATTTTATCTGGGAGGGGAATAGGGCAGAACTCAAGTGGGTTACATTGTTCCTTCCAATAGAAAATGCTGGTTTAGGATTACGTGATTTGAAGGGATATTTTAGAGCTACACAGTTAATACTCTTATACATAACACAAACAGAAATCTACATTTCAAAGTGGGAAGATATGATGATGAAGCCAAGGGGAATTCAAGAAATAAGAAGAGAGTGAGATTTTGGATGCAGATTTTTAACTCATTAACACTTATTTGGTATGGAATGTCACACCTCTGGCAGCCTACATTTGTCTTGCATTTCAGAGCATTTTCTCAAAAATAATAAATGAATAATAAAACATAATAAATAAATAAAAACCAACACAAATACCGGGTGTAGAGCAGAGTGGAGTATCAGCTGTCTTACGCTTCTGTATTGCAGCAAGTATAAACAGTTCTGTACAACGCCAACAAAAAAAAAAAAAAAAAAAAAAAAAAACTCAAATGCTTCCGTGTAAAAGCAAGTCCAAACAATTCTGTTCAACGCCAACACATAAAGCAAGTATTCCACAGACTGAAGCTTCAAGATAACATCCACAGGAACCACAGAATCCAATAGAGGATAAAAAGATAAAAATCTTTATTGCGTGCACATAAACTGGTGAGCGCTTTCGCTAATAGCTTCATCAGACCAATAGCAATTACACAGGCAGATTTAAATACGGTCTGTGGCGGGAAACAACACTCAACCCTTAAAGTGATATTTCTAAAAAATATATTTTAAAAATAAAAAACCCATCATCATGACGTCAATGAGATCCACTCAGTTTGGATATTTAAAAATATATATATGCAAATATATCACAAATATGAAAATATCAGGATATAGAAACGACATCTAGCTTATGGTTGCAACAACCAAATAAAAACAAGTGCATAGCAACATTATCAATGCACAATAAAAATCAAGTTATTATAAGCAGTACAAAAAATTGGGACAATATAATACAACATCATAAATACAACAAAACACAGATGTTTATGAACAATATTAATGGCACCTAAAGAACATTAGTCAATGTGTGTCATAAACTAAGGTAGATTAAACTAATATGGTAATAACTGAAACCTAGAGGGGCTTGAAATAATCAAATCTTTAGTCTCCTCATTCTCAAGAAGGGTTTAATGGGAACTTTACCATTCAAGCCTGGTGGAACATCAGCTCTTAATTTGATAATCCAAATACTTTCTTTGGACTCTGTTAGATTAGAAACATCCCCACCCCTTAGGGTGTCCCACAACTTCTCCAAAATCTGAAATTTAAATGCATGTGTACTATCAGTCTCAGTGACATGTTTGGCTAGAGCGTTCCGTAAACATGCTTTTCTAATGTGATATCGTGCTCGCATCCTATCTCTAAGACATCTGTTGGTTTTTCCAACATAGAATGCGGGCACGATTACAAGTGGCCAAATAAACCACATTGGTTGACATACAATTGCCACCTGCTTTCATCTTAAACTCTCCATAACCTAAAGGATGGACGAAAGTCATACTCTGGTCAACATAAGAACAAAAATTACAATGTCCACATGGAACTGTATAATGGCCAACTTCTGAGCCCATCACCCTCAACGGTTTGGGATAACATAACATTTTCTGTAGGTTCATCTTGTTCCTATATATGAACCTCGGTTTATCCCCAACTATCCGTTGTACTTCAGGGTCAACAGACAACACGTGCCAATGGGCGCTGATTGTGTCCTTAATAGAGCCAATGTCCTTTGTGTAGAATACAGAGCATGGAACATGATCTAACCTGTTCTCTCCAATAACCAGGTCAACATTCAAACTATTCACAGCCCCATCTGAAAAGTAAGGTGCCGCTCTACCTGATCTCAGATCTTCCACCTCAGTCAAGCCCATAGTCAAGTCACTATCAGTGTACCCCCTCTCTCTGAACCTGTTGGAAAGATCTTGTACCTCATCTATAAACCGTGAATCAATGGGAGTGTATCTAGATGCTCTCATCACTTGGCCTCGTACTATATTCTTATAGACGAAGCCAGGATGCATGCTGGTGCGGTGGAGAAGTGCATTCCTATGACACGGTTTCCTATACAAGCCAGTGTTGAGGGTGCCACACTCTAACTTCTCAACATATACATCTAAAAAAGATATTCTATGTGTAGAGGATTCCATTGTAAAAGTCAAGTAACTTGTACTATCATTCAGCTCCCTTACAAAAGTATGTAGTTGTTCAATAGAGCCCTTCCAAAGGAGGAATAAATCATCCACGAAACAGCGATAGAAGCATACATGCCTCTCAAACAATTCACTTCTGAACATTACCATAACCTCCCATTCAGCAATAACTAGATTGGCGTAGCTATTGGCACACGAGGTGCCCATAGCTACGCCATCTCTTTGCAAGAACAGCTTGTCAGCAAAACAAAATGTGTTAGATTCCAATACAATGAGAGAGAGCATGAGTGAAGGAGTAACACAAGTTATTGAACTTCCGTACTCGGTACGGGTTCCACAGACAGGTGGTACAGCTAGACCAGCTGTTGATCGTTTAGCGGACTGCCTACGCTATGATGTCAACCCGCTAGAGGCGTTTGAAGGTGATGACTGTATGTCAACGAGTGGCGTGGATATTTTTGATAGAGAGGGTCTACGAGTTGCAGTAGAAAAACTCGAATTGGACTTATATAAACTTAAGAGGCTACAAACACAGCGGGAACATTTTGATGTGTGCATACAGAGGAAATTAATACCGAGAGGCTTGAGGGTGTTGAAGATGCCGACGACAGGAACAGAATATCCAGAGCTCTTATACGAATGGCAACAGCTCAACCTCGAGGTAAGCCTCAACTATATGAGGTTGATGAATAAATTTTTTATGCCTATAGAAGAGACTCTGAGAGCTGATATAAACCAACAGAAGTCGGACATTTTTAGGAGCTTCCCGGAGAGGGAAGCGAATGACTATTGCCATGTTTTATTGGACAATGTAATGCAGTATGAAAAACGTTTATACACTCAAAAGAGGGCAAAGTTACAAAGAGATATTACAGATTTTAAGTTAGGTAATATCTTTACTTGGCCCAGAGCGAGTAATACTCCTAGCTCTCGGAGAGAGCATGGAGTGAATGGTGTTAATGCCACTAATAGTAGTATTACTGATGGGAACAATGCTGTTGAATGTTTGAATGTTGACCATCTTAATAATACTGATTCCATATCCACTAACTTGAATACTAACACATTCAATGTTACTTCTGAGGGTTCTATCAATGAAGGGATACCACAGGAGGTGATAGAACCTAGTGTAGTGATCAGTGGTATGGGTAATGGCTCCTCGTCCTCCAGTACTGTATTACCAGTGGTCAGGAGGAAAACGACTAATCTTGGGTGTATACCGTCTGCACCTGTGGGTTCCACTAACAACAGGAACATTCCTTTGGATACGGTTTATAATAGAAACCATCCTTTTCCAATTCGTACCCCTTTAGGGCAAGGGAGGACACGCTCGATGAGCAGGGGGCGTCAGAAGAGGAAGCTATCTCCAGATCGCCCCCAGAATATGAGTATCAAGAAGATGTGGCAACAGAGGGACAAGAACTAGTATTTAATTTATCATCTACTGACTTAAATGTACATGAAATGGATGTCTTAAGGAGAGGCTTATCCTTCATACCTACAAGTTATAGTACACTAGCAGACACTTTGAGGGATTTCAAGTTATTTATACGTAATCTTTCCCTGAAGTTAGAGTTTAAGGGTAGTAGCTATGAGAGGAGTATTAGACGACCCAGTACCTATACACCCCCTGTGCAGCCACTTCTTGCGGCATACAGTAAACTTGTCGAGGATGACATATACAAGATGTATTATGAACGGAATAACAGTAGAAATAACAGAAGGGTTTACAATCTGAATTTTAACCAAAGGAAAGCCTTAACTGATTTATGCAACAACTCCACTATTATTGTCAGGCCTGCAGACAAAGGAGGCGGCATGGTGGTATATGATATTGATAGATATAATAAAGACATGCTAGCCATGTTATCTGATGAGAAATTTTACTTACCAGTCACCATTGACCAGGTACACAATATTAGCAAACATATCTTTGATTCATTGTCAGACTTGCTCCATGAAGAGGTAATTGACAATAAGCTTTATGATTTTTTACATGTTATTCATCCCTTGGTTCCTACCATACAAGGGCTCCCCAAGATTCATAAGAATCGTTTACATCCCCCACTACGTCCCATAGTAGCAGGGAGGGGTTGGTCCACGGAACCGATTTCGATGTTTTTAGAGAGCAAATTTAGACCAGTAGTAGATCGCAACTTATTTATCTTGCGAGACACCAAGCAGTTCCTCTTAGATCTGTATGATTTCTTGGGCTCCACTACTGTGGAGGTTGATTATACATTAGTGACCATGGATATCCAATCGTTGTTTACGATGATACCCAATGAGGAAGGGATGACTTTGTTGATTAGTCACCTTAGGAGAGTGTCTGACTACACATCCAGTGACATTAACTTATTCATGAAACTGTTGAAAATTGTATTGGAATCTAACACATTTTGTTTTGCTGACAAGCTGTTCTTGCAAAGAGATGGCGTAGCTATGGGCACCTCGTGTGCCAATAGCTACGCCAATCTAGTTATTGCTGAATGGGAGGTTATGGTAATGTTCAGAAGTGAATTGTTTGAGAGGCATGTATGCTTCTATCGCCGTTTCGTGGATGATTTATTCCTCCTTTGGAAGGGCTCTATTGAACAACTACATACTTTTGTAAGGGAGCTGAATGATAGTACAAGTTACTTGACTTTTACAATGGAATCCTCTACACATAGAATATCTTTTTTAGATGTATATGTTGAGAAGTTAGAGTGTGGCACCCTCAACACTGGCTTGTATAGGAAACCGTGTCATAGGAATGCACTTCTCCACCGCACCAGCATGCATCCTGGCTTCGTCTATAAGAATATAGTACGAGGCCAAGTGATGAGAGCATCTAGATACACTCCCATTGATTCACGGTTTATAGATGAGGTACAAGATCTTTCCAACAGGTTCAGAGAGGGGGTACACTGATAGTGACTTGACTATGGGCTTGACTGAGGTGGAAGATCTGAGATCAGGTAGAGCGGCACCTTACTTTTCAGATGGGGCTGTGAATAGTTTGAATGTTGACCTGGTTATTGGAGAGAACAGGTTAGATCATGTTCCATGCTCTGTATTCTACACAAAGGACATTGGCTCTATTAAGGACACAATCAGTGCCCATTGGCACGTGTTGTCTGTTGACCCTGAAGTACAACGGATAGTTGGGGATAAACCGAGGTTCATATATAGGAACAAGATGAACCTACAGAAAATGTTATGTTATCCCAAACCGTTGAGGGTGATGGGCTCAGAAGTTGGTCATTATACAGTTCCATGTGGACATTGTAATTTTTGTTCTTATGTTGACCAGAGTATGACTTTCGTCCATCCTTTAGGTTATGGAGAGTTTAAGATGAAAGCAGGTGGCAATTGTATGTCAACCAATGTGGTTTATTTGGCCACTTGTAATACGTGCCCCGCATTCTATGTTGGAAAAACCAACAGATGTCTTAGAGATAGGATGCGGGAGCACGTATATCACATTAGAAAAGCATGTTTACGGAACGCTCTAGCCAAACATGTCACTGAGACTGATAGTACACATGCATTTAAATTTCAGATTTTGGAGAAGTTGTGGGACACCCTAAGGGGTGGGGATGTTTCTAATCTAACAGAGTCCAAAGAAAGTATTTGGATTATCAAATTAAGAGCTGATGTTCCACCAGGCTTGAATGGTAAAGTTCCCATTAAACCCTTCTTGAGAATGAGGAGACTAAAGATTTGATTATTTCAAGCCCCCTCTAGGTTTCAGTTATTACCATATTAGTTTAATCTACCTTAGTTTATGACACACATTGACTAATGTTCTTTAGGTGCCATTAATATTGTTCATAAACATCTGTGTTTTGTTGTATTTATGATGTTGTATTATATTGTCCCAATTTTTTTGTACTGCTTATAATAACTTGATTTTTATTGTGCATTGATAATGTTGCTATGCACTTGTTTTTTATTTGGTTGTTGCAACCATAAGCGCTAGATGTCGTTTCTATATCCTGATATTTTCATATTTGTGATATATTTGCATATATATATTTTTAAATATCCAAACTGAGTGGATCTCATTGACGTCATGATGATGGGTTTTTTATTTTTAAAATATATTTTTTAGAAATATCACTTTAAGGGTTGAGTGTTGTTTCCCGCCACAGACCGTATTTAAATCTGCCTGTGTAATTGCTATTGGTCTGATGAAGCTATTAGCGAAAGCGCTCACCAGTTTATGTGCACGCAATAAAGATTTTTATCTTTTTATCCTCTATTGGATTCTGTGGTTCCTGTGGATGTTATCTTGAAGCTTCAGTCTGTGGAATACTTGCTTTATGTGTTGGCGTTGAACAGAATTGTTTGGACTTGCTTTTACACGGAAGCATTTGAGTTTTTTTTTTTTTTTTTTTTTTTGGCGTTGTACAGAACTGTTTATACTTGCTGCAATACAGAAGCGTAAGACAGCTGATACTCCACTCTGCTCTACACCCGGTATTTGTGTTGGTTTTTACTTTTCATTGCTGTTTTTACTGGGTGCACTTACTCCGTATAGACCTTTTTTCACTTTTTATAATAAATAAATGGCTCAACAAAGAAAACAAACAGCTCATGCTAAGTAGACATAAATCTTGGAAGGCATGGTATAAAGATAGAACACAACAAAAGTGACAGATTTTTAGACAACTTAAAAATCAACACGAGCAACAGGTCAAACTAGACAAAACTCCATTATTTCACTTACTTCAAGACAATCATCTCCCAAGCAACTCTGGACGACCATAAAGACCCTACTATAGCCTTGTCAAGCCAACACTCCCTCTCCTACCACAAACAATGACACAGACCCCATAGCCGCCCAATTCAACACACACACACACACACACACACACACACACACACACACACACACACACACCATTAAATCTATCCTCTTACTAAAATGTAATGCCCCTTCCCATCTCTATGTCACCACCAACAATACTCCCAATGCCCCTGTCTTTTCTTTCCACTAAATATTACTTTTGCTATCAAAAATTATCTTCAGAAACTGAAAACCATTGTACCAGCTGCTGACAAACTCTCATCCAAGAACCTTAAGTTAGCTGCCAATGTCCTGGCATAACCCATTTCAATACTCATAAACAGATCTGTCACAGAAAGCTACATGCCTACTAAATGGGAAAAGTCACATATTATACCACTTCACAAAGGTGGATCAGCCACAGACCTCTCCAACTACCACCCCATCGCAATTCTCTCCCTTCTGTCCAAAATCTTAGAAAGATGGCCTTGATGCTTTGCCAAAGATGGCTTACATCTGTCACCACTGGGATTCCTGATCCTGGCTAAGGCTGTCACCTCCCCCATTGTGCCTTTTTTAGACAATGTCCCAAAGACAAATCTTCCAACATAAAAGATCTGTCAAAAAGCAAATTGAAGGTCATGCTGTTTAATGCCAGGAGCCTTAACCTGAAAATGCACTCACTGGAGACTCTCCTTCCACTGGAAGAAGTTGATGGTTGTGCAGACATGAAAACTTGGTTCAGGGTTGTGGAGAGCACCCTTGCCTTACCAGGTTATACCTCATTCCACATATTCTGACCTAAAAATTAGGTTGGCAAGACTAAGGGTGGTGGAGTCTCTATCTTTAAGGACAGGTATACTTCCAGACTAGTTTGCCAGCATGATACAGTGGAACTACTCCAGGTACAAATGACAGTTGGCAAGACACCCATCCAAGCTATAGTCAGCTATAGACCCCCTCCATGACTCAGGACACTCACTCCACTTACCTGGATCTACTTGATTCCATCAAGGTGCCCCCTAACACTCTGATCCTTGGTGACTTTGACTACACCACCATAGACTGCGTAAACTGTTCCTGTACTAATGCACTCACCCAATGATTCCTTGACTTCATCAGTTCTAATGCACTAGACCAGCTCACCTCATCTCCTACAAGGGGAGATAACATTCTAGACTTGGTTCTCACCAACATGGGCAACCGCTACACAACTCCCATAGTATGTTCTTCCCTGGTGAGATCAGATCATTGGACTGTCTTGTTCAAAGTTTCTATCCCACCCAACCCCCCTCAGCCATATTCAAGCTAAAAAACTCATCAAAAGCTGACGACAACCTCCTCCAGGGGTGGGAAGATGGCATAATGGTTAAGGTGTTTACCTTACAGACACAAGGTGCAAGGTTTGATTCTCACATGGGGTAATTGGCTAAGCTTGAAATGGCCCACAAGCGTAGTTAGCCTAGTACTAATCTATGAACCTATGCACCTAAGGGTAGCTTCATACCACCGCCCCCCTCAAAGTATACAGACAATTATGCTGAACAGTATGCCTATGCAGTATACAAGCACCTGTACAACTGCATGGACTCAGACATACCCAGTAGAACTAAAACTTTCTCCTCAAGGAAATACAACCTTTTTTGGTGGGCATCCTCTATCAACAGGCTTTACAATAAAAGGAAGAAATTGTTGTCCAAAAGCAAAAGGAAGAAAGTTCCAAATTGGAAAAACTCCTTCCTTTACCTCAACAAGCAAATGAGATCACTAGTGAAAACCTCCAGAGCCAATTATGAATCAGAACAAGCTTCTGAAACAAAGGGAAACCACAAATCCTTCTTCAGTTACATCAGGAACCTCCATGGCAAAGCACAGCTTTGTTCCAAAATAGTACTTAACAGTATCACCTACACTGATCCTGTTGACTTAGCTAACCTAGGTTCAGTGGAAACTTCATCCCCCTGTCTCCCCAAAGGCCCTTTCGACACCCCCAATACTTGTCCCACTCCTCACATCTCCATAGATAAAGTGTTAAAGGCCCTATCCAAGGCATAGAACACAGCTTCCATGGGCCCTGATAGTATCCCAGGCTGTATTCTGTGCCATCTCCAGCAACAACTGGCTTCGTCATTGAGCACCCTATTCAACCGCAGCCTAAGTACAGGCTTCATCCCAGCAGAGTGGAGAACTGCCATGGTCATCCCCTTGCACAAAGGTGGTGCCACTACGTACCTGAGAAACTATTACCCCATTAGCTTGACAAGTCATCTCTGTAAAGCCATGGAGCCTATTATTATGGATCTCATAAACAAGAACAGAGGCAATCTCCAAGCACTTGAATCCACCCAGTTTGGATTCATCAAGGGCAAATCTTGCCTTTTGAACCTGGTTGACTTCTTTGAGACTGTCACCAATGCTTTGAATGAAGGAAAGTCAGTGCATACAGCTTACCTTGACTTGACCAAGGCCTTTGAGACAATCCCCCACTCGGGCATCATCAAAATGCTAACACAACTTGGTGTAAATCCTTATCTCATTAGGTGGGTGGCCAACTGGCTCAACAATAGGACCCTCAAGGTCAAATTAGGTGCCTCCACCTCCGATAGCAGACCTGGCACTAGTGGAGTTCCCCAAGGATCAGTCCTGGGACCCCTGCTGTTTGGCATCTACTTTTCAAAGGTCCAGGCAAAGACAAAAAGCCTGTGGCTGACAAAGTTTGCAGATGACTGTAAGTTGGGTGCTGTCATTGACTCTCCAGATGATGTTAACGTACTGCAAGAGGGTCTCACAATAACTAATGACTGGTTTCAAAGTCATGGCCTCAAGCTAAACACAAAAAATGTATCATCATACCATTTGGCAAAAACATGGCCCCTACTGATTACCACATCAACGGCAACCCCCTAAACAGACAACCTGTGGTGAGAGACCTGGGTACTCAGGTTGATAACAATCTCACATTCCACCATGATCTAGAAGCAGTGGTCCGAAAAGCCTTTCACTTGGTTCATCTCATAAGTAAAGGGATTGCACCCAGAAAAAAGGAGGTTATTACCTTTCTATACTCCTCCCTCATTAGACCAATAATTGAGTATAACGCCCTATTTGGTATGTACCTCTCCAAACTTCTGCACTAACTGGAAAGGCCACAGAAATACTTCACAAAGAGAATCCATGGCCTCCAACACCTGTCCTGTGAGGACAGGCTCAAATCACTGTCACTCTACTCGGTATTGTACAGGTTGCTCAGAGGTGATCTCTGTCTCGCCTACAAGGCAATCTCAAACCCTGCCCTACTAGAGATGCTCCATATCCATATGTCTAACTCCTCGTGCATTACCTGCTCGAAAGTCCTGAATATATTATGCAACATCAACAAAACCTGCTGGAGAGACAGGTTTGTCTCCCAGAGGCTGCCCCATCTCAAGAGTAGACTTCCAATACTCATCAAGTAGAGTACCTCACTGATCCTCTTGAAGCGCAACCTTGATGAATGGATGGGAAACCGCAAATTTTCCTCAGGGGATCCTACTGTGTCCTTCATTGACAGGGGCAGCAGGTGATGACTGAGGTTTCTTTTTAGGCATAAACTCTTGGCTAGGCTTGTAAGGGCCCCAGAGCCATTAGCCTAGTAACCTCCAATGATCCTATTATACTCCCAACTCCTAACCCATCTCATAAACAACAAAACTACTCTCTCCCACACTATATGGCTTTAAACCATACCACAGCACAACACCATCTCTAGTTATAATGAAAAGTTATAATACGTCTGCGCAAGTACTACCCAGGCAGTCTCGAATAGTACAAGTTCATCAAATGTAGGTTACACAGTGCTCCATAGTTCAATTGATATCAGAGATATATAAATATAAGTAAATTCTTTGTCTCTTCAGACCAGGGACTAAACTCTTTCAAAGAACACCAAAATCCATATGATAAATCCTCCAATAAAATACGAAACAAAACTGTCGACTACAGTTTATTGCACAAAATAAAAGGCACCTGCCTATTATTTTGTGCAATAAACTGTAGTCGACAGTTTTGTTTCGTATTTTATTGGAGGATTTATCATATGGATTTTGGTGTTCTTTGAAAGAGTTTAGTCCCTGGTCAGAAGAGACAAAGAATTTACTTATATTTATATATCTCTGATATCAATTGAACTACGGAGCACTGTGTAACCTACATTTGATGAACTTGTACTATTCGAGACTTTCTAGTACTTGCGCAGACGTATTATAACTTTTCATTATATGATCTACTTTGAACTGTGCAAGTATTTTTGTTTTTTGGTGGTGTTTAGTTTTATTTTATACTACCATCTCTAGTTAGTTTCTCAGAAACCATAAATACCAACAGAAACAGTTATAAACTAATATCCTCCCTGTTCCTGGATCTATCAAAAGCATGTGGGCACAGTATCCCAACATATACTAATCAATGAACTGTCTTCCCTATTAGTCTCATTCAGGTCTTAGTTGGTTTTGTATCAATCTCTCCAAGAAACAACAGGCCATAAAATGGAATCAGACCTACTCCCCTTCCCCATTTTTTCTTTTTGTGTAGCGCAAAAGTCAATTCTAGGCTCAGTGCTTTTCAATATATTTTCACAAACAATCTACACAAAGCCAGTAAACCTGCCACATTAGTACAATATACCGATGATGCCACCATTATCTGCTCAGCCTCAGACATTCCACTACTTCAGCAAATGACTCAAGGCTCCTTCACGTCCATGGAATCATGACTAAAAGCTCATCACCTAATGCTTTTCATGCGCAGATCTCTTTCAACAATCAGAACACCCCTTAATATTACCTCAACAAACAATGCCACCAAACAACTCTAACAAATACCAAACTACTAGAAGTTATAACAGACAATAACCTAAAATTTGACCTGCATGTCACACAGGCCATAAAGAAAAACTTATCAAAAACTGGGCTTCATCTACAGAAACAAACCCTACCTCACATACTCATCAAGAAAATCCTTAGCATCATCCTACCTTCTCGCCTTCTTTCTTTATGCATCAGCCATAATAAGCAACATTCATGCCATTCTACTAAATAAATTAGAGGCAGCTTTAACAAAATAGCCAAGTTTGCAGCTAATGTAATCTAGTGTCCACACCACTGCTTAACACTAAAGATGCCCAGCTGTCTAGAACTACCTAATCACGTTACATTCACTCAGTTTCAAATTGCTCACAAAATAATACACAAACCACACATGTGCCCTTCACCACAAAATATTCTCAAGCACCGCTCCCCATCACATAGCCTTCAGTCGGGTATTCAGAGTGTGCCAATAAGTTCCAAATCCTGTAATACAGCTGGAGACAAACTACACTCATCCTTTGTCGCCAGAGAGTGGAAGATTCTGCCTACCCACTAAAAAAAGAACAGCTGTGCATCTAGCTTTAAGCACAGCCTAAAACAGCTCTTTCTCTCTCTCTTATATGTCTGGACTATTGCCAACCCCTAACCTTCCAGCACTCCTACCTTATAGTAAATGTAAATAAATCGTATCGATATTTATAGCTGCATACTGCTTTTCTTTATTCACAGGATTGTAGGAGATTACTAGGCTATCGACCTGGAGGTCATTTTAAGCCAAGTTGTTTAATCCCAATGTAATACCATGGAAATGCTAGTCAGTACCTAAGACTGCATTTAGTGATGACTGCCCATGCCCATGAGGGTTGTGGGCACTATCCCCAATAAGAATGTACAGTGCCTCATCTTCTTGTCCAGGTCCCTCTTGAACAGTGTCATAGAGGTTTTGTTTCACATGAATTGGTAGCCTGTTCCAAAGATGCAGCAATCACTGGGAGATAAATCTGTCCATCCAGGATGTCCTATTTATGTCGCAGGCCATATTTATGTCCCTGGAATGGGTATCCCTAGTCCCATTTGATTTATGGATATGCAGCAAGTTCATTAGGTTTGGATCTTGAATTGTTCTGTAGGCCAGGCATAAGTCTCCCTAAAAAGTCTATACGATATGGATTATAGTGACTGGGACTTTATTTGGTCTGTATAACTTACTTGATGGAGCCCCTTTGTAAATGAAACACTGCTTTGTAAATGAAATTTGTATATTACTATATATGTAAATACAACCTGCTTATTATTGTATAACCCTCCCACAAAAATCTAATTGTATTAACCTCTGCCTTGATTGGATTTTCCATTGGATGATTCTAAAACCCCAGTTCTATTGTTAAGAAACTGATTATTTTTTCTCTTTAAATTCTTTATAATTTTTATAATTTTTTTGTAACTGTGATGGAGCTTTTCTCCCTGGCCCTCCACTGAAAATGGGACTGAGTCTCCAGTCACACCATTCTGGTAAAGAAAAGGCAATAAATGATAAATAAACTTAAAAATAAACAAAATATAAAATGTAAATATTTCATGAAAATTAGAGCAATTCATGCTGTGCAAATAGCAATGTTATCAGTAAAAATTATTCTTTACAGTGATAATTATCAGTGCATTCAATGTCTTTTCATAAATTCTGTGATATATTATAATGTACACAAACCCCAAATTATATTTTTGTTAAATTTTCACAAACAAATTGAAATACCTTGGAAACTGTACTACTTAGATATAGACTGATCGAACATTTTCTGTTAACCAGAGCTAAGGTTTCGTATGACAGCAAGAAATTCCTCTATGTGTATGTTTCTTGTGATATATACTGAAATATGAAAGCATATGCTTAATTGCATAAACAATATAAATAACACTGAATATCTGCAAAGATGTGCAACTTACAGTGCAAAAAGCAAAGACAGTTTTCTTCAAGAAAATCTATGGTTTCACAGGTCTATATTATATGCTCGAAGAGACTTTTCTTTGAAAATATAATCAACGGCACCTAAAAAGTGAACACTCTAAAGCGCGAACAGCCATGTCCGCAAATTTTTTCCTCTGAAAAAATTCAGTTGGCTGTTATTGGGAATTGCCATCCACTCCTCAAGGTTTCTCTTAAAGAGTGTTAGCGAGGAGCTCTGCCTAATGTAGATTGGAATCTTGTTCCAGAGCATGGGAAGTCTCTGGGACAGGAATCTATCCCTCCAGCACGTCCTATTTATTGTTGTGATGAGGTTTAGATCCCTGGACCATGTGGCTCGAGGGGATATGGTTTTCTTTAGGTGGAGCATGAACATCAATTCTGAGTTGGACATGGCCTTGTACGTCAGGCAGAGATCACCTCTGAGTAGGCGGTATGCAACCGAGTACAGCTGCAATTTCTTCAGTCGAGCTGCATAGGGCATCTGCTTGAGGTCAGTGATCCTCTTGGTGAGGTACTTCTGTGGTCTTTCCAGCTGTTTCAGGTGTCTTGTAAGGCACATCCCAAATGGGGCATTGTACTCTATGATTGGTCTGATGAGTGATGCGTAAAAGGGCTCAATGACCTCTTAAGATCTGGATGCAAACTCTTTTGTGATTAGGTGGGCCACATAGAAGGATTTTTTAATCACTTTGGCAATGTGATTATCAAAGGAGAGGTTACTATCTACTTGGGTCCCCAGATCCCTTATTACGTCTTCCATATTTAGGGGGCTACCACTTATGTGATAGTTTGTGGGTACTTTGTTTTTTCCAAAGGGGATGACTATGCACTTTTTGGCATTTAGCTTGAGGCCATGGTTTTGACACCAGGTATCTGTCTCAGTGAGACGGTTGGGAGGGTGGCATAATGGTTAAAGTGTTTGCCTTACAAACACAAGGTGCAGGGTTTGAGTCTCACAAGGGATAATTGGCTAAGCTTAAAATGGCTTGCAAGGGCAGTTAGCTTAGTAAGAATCTATGAATCTATGAAGGATGTTTGTGTCAGCCGGAGAGTCAGTTATAGCCCCTAGTTTGCAGTCGTCTGCAAACTTGGTCAGCCATAGTCCTCCTGTGCTTGCCTGTACCTCTGAAAAGTATATGCCAAACAGGAGGGGTCCTAGGACTGAGCCCTGGGGAATGCCACTTGTAACCCGGTTTAGAGTCAGGCCTAGCTCCTGCAACTCTTACCATGAGCCAGTTGGCGACGTGGGGTTTATGTTCAGGCTGGTGAGCTTGTGTATAATACCTGAGTGGGGAATGGTGTCGCAGGCCTTTGTGAGATCTAGGTAGGCTGTGTGGACCACCTTTCCCTCGTCTATAGCCTTGGTAACTGTCTCAAAGAAGTCCACCAGGTTTAGGAGGCATGATCTGCCCTTAACAAAGCCGAACTGTGTAGGGTCCAGTGTTTGGAGGTTTCCAATGTCTCTGTTAATGAGATCCATTATGATGTGCTCCATAGCTTTGCAGACCAAGCTAGTCAGGCTTATAGGGTGATAGTTCATGGGGTCCATTGTGGCTCCACCTTTGTGAAGCGGAATAACCATTTCTGTGCACCACTCTGTGGGCATGTAGTCTGTGGAGAGGCTGTGTTTAAACAGTGTGTTTAGGCGAGGGGTTAGTTCATCTTTGAGCTTGTGTAGGACGCAGCTTGGGACACTGTCTGGTCCCATTGATGCTGTGTTTTTGGCTTTGGAGAGGGCTGTTTTAACCTGAATGTCTGTGATTTCAGGGGCACTACATTCTTCTGGTATAGTTATGGGCCCTTTTGGGGGTGAGAGGGGGGGTGAAGTTTGCACTGAACCTGTCTGCCAGGATGTTGGCTATATCGGTCGGTTCAGTGTATTTTGTGCCATTCTGCACTAACTCTGAGTAGATCTGAGAATTGCCACTTAGATTCTTAATATAGCTAAAGAATGCCTTGTGGTTATCTTTGGAGTCCATGGCAATTTTTCTTTCGAAACTAGCCTTGGATGATTTTATGAGGGAAAGTAGTTTCTTGCTGATACTGATCAGGGATGTCTTCCCTTCTTGGGATTTTACTCTTTTCTGTACTAGTTTCCTCCTTCTATTGTGTGGTTTGTTTATGGCAGGGGTCCACCAGACTGGTTTCCTTTTCTTACAGGAGTGAGTCTTGGTTTTGTTTGGGATGGCACGATCCATGCATTCTTGTAGGTGCCATACAGTGCATTAGTAAAGGATTTTGCAGCTTGGACAGCATTATCCTTTAGCATGAGGGCTTTGAAACTTACCACCTTGGTCTTAAGTAACGTGAAGTTTGCTTTTGAAAAGTTTTTCACTGTGGTTTCTTTGACTCGGGGTGGTGGCGAAATATGGATATCAAGAGTAATTAGTTTATGGTCAGGTCTAACCAGCGAGGGGTTGACCTCCGGTGTGGAACACCGGTCGCCCATGTTGGTGATGACCAGGTCCAATATGTTGTCACCTCTGGTGGAGGTGCTGACCAGTTGATCCAGGGCATTTGAGTTTATAATTCTAGGAAATGTTAGGCAAAGGAGTTTGTACTTGAGTACTTCTCACAGTTAATGTTTAGGTAATTGAAATCACCCAATATCAAGGTGTTTGGTAGGACCTTTATGTTTCCCAGTGTTTCCAGGAATGCGGAATGGGGTCCTGGGACATGGTGGGTGATCTGTAGCAAGCTATAAAATGAATAGCAGTTTTTCCTGTTGTTAGTTGCATGTGGATGATCTCTGAAGCATCGTGCTCTGCCGCTAACCTGGAGGTGTGGGTATCCTTGATGAATATGGATACTCCCTCACCTTTTGTATTTCGGTCTGGGTTTTGTGGCCAAAATGTGTGGTATGAGTTGTAGCCTGGTAGTTCTGGGGTGCTCTCTGGAGCCTTAAACCAGGTTTCTGTTACTGCACATATATTGATTTTCTCCATACTGAGTAGTGCCTCGAGTGCTTGCATTTTGAGGTTTAGACTTCTGGCATTGAGTAGCATTACCCTCAGTTTTTTGTTACTTGTGCTATTTACAGCGGTGGGTTTGTCTTTTGAGCCTTGCCTAAAAAAGGCACTATGGGGCTGGCAAGAGCCTTGGCCAGTATTCGAAAGCCGAAGGGTGACAGGTGCAGAGAAAAACAATTTCAAGGACCTAAGCAATATTCCTAAAAATTATCAGATGCATGGAAAATTCCATGGCCATTTACATTAAATATAATGGTAAATTCAGGAATAAACCTCATTTGTGGAACTCCCATATTAATAAAGTGTAACATCAATCCTCCTCCTCCTGCTACTTGAAGACCATGGTGAAACATGCTAGCAAGGAACTTAAGACTATTTGGAAATGTAAAGCAGAGTATGAGGTTAAGGTCATGACAGATACCGAAGAAAACTACAAATCTTTCTTCAGTTATGTCAGGAAATAAAGAATGTTCAACATTGTACTGCTCATTGATAATAGTAAGTCATAGGATCATAAGAAGTTACTAGGCTAATGGCCCTAGGGCCCTTAGAAACCTAGCCAAGTTCTACTCGTATTTCCATGATCAGCACCTATTGTCCCAGTTCAAGAGGAACACAGGTGGAGCCCCTGGGGTGAATTTATGGTTATCCATCCAGTTGTCCAGACTGCATTTGAAGAGGGCCAATGAGGTGCTATGTTTGACATGAAGTGTAAGTCTGTTCCAAAAATATGGTAACCTCTGGGAAACAAATCTGTTCCTCCAGCTGGTACTATTAATGTCACATACCAGGTTAAGGTCTTTAGCGGGAGTAATCCATGTACCATTTGACTTACAGAGACGTAGCATTTCCAGTAAAGCCAGGTCAGAGATTTCCTTGTATGCTTGGCAGAGATGGCCTCTGAGTAGTCTGTGTGAAACAGAATAAAGCAAAGTAACAGTGACACCAGACGATCCACATAGGACAGATGCTGAAGACCTTGGATTTTCCTTGTGAGGAATCTTTGTGGTTTCTCCACTTGCTGCAGGTGCTTTGAAAGGTACATACTAAAAGGGGTATTGTACTCAGTTATTGGCCTGATGAAGGAAGAGTACAGGGAGGTTATTATTTCTTTTTTCTGGAGGCAATGCCGTTACTTATGAGATGCGCAACATTGAATGCCCTTCTTACCACTGTGGAGACATGGCGGTCAAAGTTAAGCCTGCTGTCAACCTGTGTCCCCAGGTCTCTCACCACTGAGTCCATACTTCAGGTATTGCTACTGATGTGGTAGTTAGCAGGAACATCGACCTTACCGAAAGGGATGATAACACATTTTTTGCATTGGTTTAAGGCCATGACTGACAGCAATTGTTTGTTTTTGTAAGACTCTCTTGTAGGATGTTAACATCATTTGAAAATTCTATGACATCTCCCAGTTTCCAGTCATCAGAAAACTTTGTCAGCCACAGACTTTTTGTTTTTGCTTGTACTTCAGAGAAATAGATTCCTAACAGTAGAGGTCTCAGGACTGATCCCTGTGGAACATCTCTAGTTGCAGATCTGCTGTGGGAGGTGGATTCCCCTATTTTGACTATATGGGTTCTATCAGTGAGACAGTTAGTGACCCATCTAATGGTTTAAGGGTTGATACCTAGCTGGGTAAGTTTGTCAATGATGCCTGAGTTGGGGGATAGTGTTCAAATGCCTTGGCTAAGTCTAGGTAGGCTGTATGCACAGATTTTCCCTCATCCAGGGCCTTGGTGACTGCCTCAAAGAAGTCCACCTGATTTAATGGGCATGATCTCCCTTTAACAAATCCAAACTGAGTAAAGTCAAGTGTTTGGAGATTGCCTATATCTTTGTTGGTAAGGTCTATAATGATTCACTCCATGGCCTTGCAGAGAAGGCTAGTCAGGCTAATAGGACTATAGTTCCTGGGGTCAGTTGAAGCATCACCTTTGTGCAAGGGAATAATGGTGGCCGTTTTCCATTCAGCTGGGAAGAAGCTGGTGCTTAGACTATGACTGAAACGAGTACCCAATAGTGTTGCTAACTGTTGGATTCCATGTAAGACAAAGCCTGGGATGTTATCAGGTCCCATAGGTGCTGTGTTTTGGCCTTAGAGAGGGCATTTATGACCTGCTCTTTAGAGATATGAGGTAGAGGACAGGTGGTAGGGATGTTATGGGGTATGTGTGGTGGGGACAGGGGACTGAAGTTTTCACAGAACCTGTCAGCCAACAAGTTAGCTATGTCCACAGGCTCAGTATATGTGGTATCATTAACGACCAGTTTGGCACAAATCTGCACCTTTCCTTTTAGGTTATGGATGTAACTAAAGACTGCCTTATGGTTGTCTTTAGTTGAGGAAGCTAGTTTGGATTCATGGTTTGCTTTGGAGGACTTCACAGGAAGTCTTCTTTGCTTGTTTATGCTGAAGTTTAGGTCTCACTCCCAGTTACTCTTTGATAGCAATTTCTTCCTCTTATTGCAAACCATCCCCCACTCTGGAATCATAGATAAACTTACTAAGCTGGGCCTAAATCCCTATGTCACTTGATGGGTTGCCAACTGCATTACTGACAGAACCCAGACTGTAAAAGTAGCCATCTCCTAATCCAGCTCCAGACAAGTGACAAGTGGAGTACCTCAGGGTTCAGTCCTGGGACCACTCTTGTTTGGCATCTACTTCTCTGAAGTACAGGCCAACACTAAGGGACTCTGGCTAACAAAGTTCATAGATGACTGCAAACTGGGAGCCATTATTGAATCCCCTAACTATGTGGATATTCTACAAAAGGGCCTTACAGAAACAGATGCCTGGTGCCAGAGCCATGGGCTTGGGCTCAAGCTTAATGCCAAGAAATATATAGTTATCCCCTTTGGAAAAAAACATGTACCCATGAATTACCACATAGGTAGCAGTACACTAAACACTGAAAGTGTGATGAGAGACTTAGGGACACAGGTGGACAGTGGTCTCAGTTTTGATAACCACATCACCACAACAGTCAGGAAATCCTTCTGTGTGGCACACCTCATCACTAAGCGCTTTTCATCCAGAAAAAAGGAGGTCATTGTCCCACTGTACTCATCCCTCATTAGACCCATTATAGAGTATAATGTCCCATTTGGTATGTACCTCACAAGACATCTGCAACAGCTGGAAAGGCCATAGAAATACCTCACTAAAAGAATCACAGGCCTAAAGCAGATGCCATATGCTGACCATCTAAAAAAACTCCACCTATAATCTGTCGCATATCGTCTACTCAGAGGCGATCTCTGCTTAACATACAAGGTCATGTCAAACCCTGAGCTGTTGGACATGCTCCACTTAAAGAAATCCAATCCCTCAGAGCCACACACTCCAGGGATCTAAACTTTGTCATCACAATGAACAAAACATGCTGGAGGGATAGTTTCCTGACCCAGAGACTCCCCATACTCTGGAATAGACTGCCCCTACATGTCAAGCAGAGCACCTCCTTGGCCCTCTTCAAAAGGAACATTGATGATTGGATGGGAGATAGGAAATTCACCCCGGGGATCATGTCAGTCGCCCTGCTAGACAGGGGTCCAGAGAAGTAAATATTGTGGGAAGAAATATCCAGGGAATTGTTATAACTAGGCTTGTATAGGCCCTAGGGCCGATAGCCTAGTACCAGCCTATGAACCTAAGCCTGTTAATGGCAGTTGTACACCAGGCAGGTTTGCTCTTCCTTGAGGAGTTTGTTTTGGTCCTATCATTTATGGCTGAGTCAATGCAGTTATACAGTTTGTATAAAGCATTGGTGTAGAACTCGGCATAGTTGCCAGTTTCATCTGAGGGGGGAGGTGTAGTGAAGCTATTTATACCATCCCATAAGAGGTTATAATCTGCTTTGGAGAAGTTTTTTTTAGTTTAGTTGCTGCTAGAGGAGGGGGGGGGGGGTCAGGTGTGATTGTTACTTCAAATGAGACTGATTTGTGGTCAGATCTCACCAGGGAAGACCCCATGGTGGGGGTGCTACAGTGGTTCCCCCACATTGGTAAGCACCAGATACAGGATGCTGGCACCCCTCCCCTTGTGAGGGTCTCAACCAGCTGGTCCAGGTTATTTGAGTTAACGAAGTTGAGGAACCTTTAGGCAAGAGAGTTTGAGCATGAGTAATTTTCCCAGTCAATGGATGGGTAGTTAAAGTCACTCAAAACCATGGTGTTCAGATGTATCTTGATAGACTCAAGTAGATCCAAATAAGCAGAGTGGGTGTCCTGATTCATGGAGGGGGTCCTCTAGCTGGCAATGACTTGAATAGGTGTCCTACCAACAGTTAATTGCACCTGAAGTATCTCCAGGAAATCATGCTATTTAACTAATCTGGAAGTGTATGTATCTTTAATGAGTATTGATACACTGACTCCTTTAGATTTCATGCCTTCAGTTTGTGCTCTAAACATGTGGAAGGAAGTGTAACCCGCTATGACTGGGGTGCTGTCCATGTCTTGAATCAGGTCTCCATGACTGCACAAATGTCTGCATCTTCCAAGCTGAGGACTGCTTCCAGTGAGTGCAGTTTCATGTTAAGACTCCTAGCATTTAGCAGTATAACCTTGAGGTTGTTTTTAAATGGAGTTTTTATGTCACGAAATGTTGTCCTTCAGACACTGCCTAAAAAAGGCAAGAGCCTTAGCCAATAGCGGAAACTCAAGGGGTGACAGATGAAGACCATCTCTGGCAAAGCATCGACATTTGTCGATCATGTCATCCCAGGCTGACAGACACTGGACCCCCTTAAAATGACATCAGAAGCTAAGCCAATTATTGAAGTAAATCATTTTCTGTTTATATTGAGGCATCATTCTAGGTGAAGGTAAAATGCTGCTTAATGTTAGGGACATACCTGCCTGCGACACATAGGCTGAGAGTTCTGTCATGTCTCTCTTCATATAGTCCAGAGAGATACGTCTCACGTCAATCACACCAACATGGACTATGACAGACCAGTGTGTGTGTGTGAAATGGCATATCCTGGCACCTGACAGATGGCTGATCATGACCTTCTCCTTTTCCAGCCCTGTGAGAGGGTCATCACTGTGTCTCACGATGGAATCACCTATGACCAATATGTTTGGTTTTGTGGTTTGCCTTAACTCATTACAACCGAGTGACATCTACAGGTGTTTCTGCAGTTACCTCCTACTACTCCTCTAGGCGTCTGATATTGTTTGTTCATATTTGCATTAATAATTCCAAAACCATGCTACATACAAGGTATCAGAATATTTTTTCTTGCAGCATATGTGATGGAAAGCACAGTTGTATTGATATATGACCTCTGTCAATGAGTATTTGTTAGAACTGTAAGGTGATAACTTCAGTTTTAAAGGCTAAAGCCACATCTACTGGGAGTTAAAGGCAAACACACTCAGAGCTGTACTGGAGGGAATGGCAGGCTGATAGGTCAGACAATGGTGCGTGAGCGTGACTGGTCACACTTTTCAGTCCCAAGAGTATTGCCAATATATTAGTAGACAGATAAAATGATAACTTTTACACACCTACCTGCATTGTTGCACTCGCTATTCCTAAAAATTAAATTTCAAATGAGATCACCTTGGAATAATCTTGGAAATAATGTCAGATGTTAAAATTTAATACTCCAGTGGGACCAGATGACACACTAGGTTCCTGGCTTCTACTTAAACAATTCAGCCTTAGCCTATCCACAGGCTTTGTACATGATGGCTGGAGAACAACCATTATGATTCCCCCACACATAACACCACTACTACTGAACTCTGTAATTATATTCTCATCAGCCTTACCAGTTATACCAAACTATGCAATACATCATTGCAGAAGTCATTTATACAAGTGTAGACAGCTTAAATGATCTAGACCCCAATCAGTTTAGTTTTGTGAAGGGCAGGTTTTGTCTCCTGAACCTAGTAAGCTTCTTTGAAAAGTGTACAGAGACTGTGAACAGCGCTGCTTATCTGAACCTGACCACTGCGTTTGACAGTAACCCTTATACTGGTATTACTGAAAAATTAGATCAACTTAATGTAAACCCTTCTGTTTTCTATTAGCGAACTGCCTATGCAGCAACTCCCGAGATGTGAATGTAGCTGGTAACCTCCCTGAATGTGAAATTTAACTATTGGAGTAAAACAGGGATTGGCAGGCCCTCTCCTGTTTGGAATTTATTTTGCAGACATCCAAGCCAGTATCCCACAAGTATAGTTGATCATGTTTTCTGATGATTCCAGGCTGGACATTGTTATATGCACATCCACTGTTATTAAAACAGCTCCAAAAGGTCTAGAATATGTACATACCTAGTGTACTAAAAATGGTCTCAACTAAATGACAGAAGTGCAGCATAGTAGCATTTGGAAAAAAAAGCTGTTCCCACCTCATAATTGGTACTTCTCTTCGGGCATATGTGGTACTAAGAAACCTAGGTATTTATGCAGACAACCTTTTCTCATTCAGTCATTCAGTCATTATCTTTCCCCCATAGTTAGGAAACCCTTCTATCTGTCTCATTTAATTTCAAAGGAATATCCCTAGCACTTTATATTTCCTTAACAGACCCCTAATCACTCAGGTGGAAAGGCCCCAAAGATTGCAAACTAAGAAACCTTAAATCCTTCCATTATCCTCAAAGATTAGCATGTGCTAAGTATCCAGTATCCAAGACGCTACTTCAGATGGTCAGCTTCATCTTACCCATGTGATTTGTGTCTGATGACTTTATACTCAGTAGCTTACCATCTACTCCAGTGTGACCCCTGTCTTGCAGTTTGACCCATGAAAGCCCCCTTCCTAGTCCCCTTCCTATTCATCCTCTTGTTTCTTTGCAAAATCAGTAGCTATAGAAACATTAATGTACACCAACAAATGAGCAAGACTCCTTGGAGAGATAATTTAACCCATGAATTCCCATCATATGGAATATGTTATCATTACAGGTCAAGCAAAGAAAGTACTAGTTTAGCTAATTTTAAGACTAGAATAAATTATTTGATGGATAGATACAACATTACACAAGGCTTATCATGTGGGCTCTTCATGATATCTCTAGTAGGACTGAGGAAAACTGCATGGGCAGAAAACCTCCATCCAGGACAGCAGCCATATATTATGAAAAAAAGTATGAAGTTAAATGTACAAGGTTTACATTTAACAAAACTGAACATGATTAAGTCAGAGAGAAAGAAGTTTCCAGTGCCAGTGTAAATAATTCTAATTCTGTCCATCAGCTCCTTGTGAGGCTGCTTGGTCTAAATTATTGGGGGTCAGTAGACATGCCTCCCATGTGGATTGTGCCCACAATAGCCTGCTTACAGGTATCAGGGACATGGCCAGTTTGTAATGCTCTATGTAGATAACGTACGTACGTAAGAGTATAGTAGGTTGTTTTTGATTGGTTTTGATCAGGTTTGATCACTAGGATAAAACGTGCACACATTCTCTAAAACAATCAATCCTATGCATCATGAAAAGATGCAATGTAAATGCATATGTTTTGTTTGCACGTGTATAAAATTATGAACCTAAGGACTTGTCTGTTATGTTTTGTTCATGTATGTAGTCTGTACACTCTTATTATATATTACTATTTCTAGTTACTATCTAAAGCTTGTATGGTATATTGTTATTGTTATTTGTCATGTGCTTTTCTCTCAAAGCCTCCTCTAAAAAGGGATTCCTATGCCTGTTTGGACAATCCTGGATAACAAATACAAAATAAAATTAAAGAATAAATTCCTTTATCTCCCCTGGTGACATGGAAGTGGTATTTTGGCCTTAGTTAAGGCAGATGTTATTATTTCAAATCTAATTTTGGCACCGTTGTGATGCATGGATGAAGAGTTCACAAGGATCCCATATGTAGCCTAAAATTTGCTCCAGATCTGTATGCTGGTGTTTTAGCTTTAATTAGTTATGTTTATTGGTTCTGTTATGCTGATACCGCTTTTTTTTTCTAGGTCACAAAACTCAGATTTATTTTTGTTGCAGATATTGTTCTCAAGTTTTACATCAAATGTTTTCCTTCTTTTCATTGTTTTAGTGAGTTTTTTTCTGGATCCCCCCCCACCCCAAGAATGGGTGAGCCAACAAAGGCCACTTACTTCCATCTAACCATCCAGCCTCTATAATGCCCATGCTGGTAATTGAACATGGCACATCTGGGCAGCAGTCATGGTTTCATCCCTGGGGGGCCACTGTCGGGTCATATTTATACTATGTTCATAGGTACTTACAAGGCTGTTTACATCCAGCCTATGTAGTGCCCATACTGGTAACTGAACATGGTTCATCTGGGCAGCAGTCACGGCTTCATCCTTGGGGGGGCCACCATGGGGCCAGATTAACATTAGGTTCATAGGTAATTACAAGGCTGTTGACATCCAGACTCTCTAGTATCGGTGGCACAGTGGTGCAGTGGTTAACATTGTCACCTCACAGCAAGAGGTTCTCCGGTTTGATTCTCGGTTGGGGTGCCTTCTGTGTGGAGTTTGCATGTTCTCCCTGTGTCTGCGTGGATTTCCTCCGGGTACTCCGGTTTCCTCCCACATTCTAAAGACATGCATCTGGAGCATTTCTCCCCGGGCCTCCACTGAAAACAGGCTCTGTGGAACCTAGTCAGACTTTCCCGGTCAACAAATGATAAATAAATAAAAATAAAAATAAAAAAATAAAAATAGTATCCACGCTGTTAACATGGTTCATCTGGGCAGCAGTCAGAGCTTCATCACTGTCTGCCATGGAGCCAGATTTACACTAGGTTCATAGGTACTTACAAGGCTATTGAACTGTAAGGATCTTAAAAAGCCTAACTTTACATTCCTATGGTAGATTTTAGCCATTATACTTTGCTTATGAATAGCCCAAATTGTATTACTTGCAAAATCTAACAGTGTCCACTACTGAATTTTTATTTGGATTTTTGACTTTAATTCCTTCAGATGTAGCCAGATTTAAACAGCAGAGGGACCCTAAAAAAAAAAAAAAAAAAAAGTTGCAAAGCTCCTCTTGCAGCACCTGCCAAAGTCAAACAGACACCTAAAACTGGCTATCCTGTTTCTGCCGGAGAGGAATGAACATGAAATCTTTCCACATACAGTGGAATAAGTAATTACTGGTTTGTTGGTTGATTATGCTGTTGCCTTTTATTTTACTGACATAACTGGATGCCATACTAAATCGTTATTGTCCAAATTAAACTTCCCAGGTGCTACGTTTAGTGATTTACATCCTGCATGCTTGAAACTAGCAGCAGCAAAACCTGCAAAACCTCTCACATTTATTTTTAATGTTTGACTAACATGCATACTTCCACAGGAATTCAAACCTGTTACTATTATTGCTACCTAAAGTTCACTGACCTTCACTGCTAAAGGACTACGGACCAATTTCTAACCTTTGTCTCATTACTAAAATCTTTGAAAAGCTTTTTTACCAACAACTATTGAATTACATTATCAGCAATGTGGTTGTGCCTTCAAGGTAGTGAAACGTAGCCTTATGCTATAAAAACTACAGAAATTCAACTCTGGTGGAAACTCCTTATTCTGGTTCAAAAACATCCTACAGGATAGACCTTCGAAATCTTTTCTGACAACTTAACTCTCTGCAAGTGGAGCACTTAACACTGGGAAGCTTACCACAAGGACCAGATCTAAGCCCACTTGTGTCCATATGTTTATATGTTCATAAGTGATTACTAAGCTAATGGCACAAGAGCCTTTACAAGCCTACCCAATAATACCCATGATATGACAATATTATATCTTAATTCCCCAGATATGGAATGGGGTGGCATCGGGCTAGTAGGTCTTTGGGTGTTTGAGCCTTGAGTCAATTTACAGAATGCCTGTGCCCATAAGGGACATGGTAAGTACCCCAGGAGTAAATTTACGGTTTCCCACCCATTTATCCAAATGTTTTTTAAGAGAGTGGGGGACGGACTTTGTTTAGCAAAGATGGGAAGTTTATTCCATAGATGAAGTAGCCTCTGGGATATGAATCTGTCTCTCCGCAAACTCTGTAAGAGTCAAAGATAAGGTTCAGGTCCATGGATCGCGTAATCCTTGTATAATTTTTCTTTTGAATATGTACCATTTTTATCAGGGCTGGATCAGAGAATGCCTTATAGGTCAGGCAGAAATCACCTCTCGATAAACGATATGAGCGGGAGTAAAGGGATGGAGCCTTTAGTTGGTCTGCATAAAACATGTGTCTTCTGCTTTGTATTTTTTTTTGTTTTTTGTTTTTTAGTTAGTAACCACAAGACCACGCCACCTGGTGTAAGTGCCTGGTTAGGTACATGAACTGTACTCTATTATGGGCCTGATGAGGGTTGAGAGCAGTGGCACTATAACTTCCTTTGATGTTGATGCCACCTCTTTATTTAAAAGTTGAAGCACACAGAAGAATTTCTACCTGGTGGTCAAAGTTTAGGCTACTATGTATCTGTGCTCCCAGGTCCCTTATCACTGAGTCTATTTTAAGGGTGTGCTATCAATATTATTATTTGCAGGGATATCTGATTTACCAAAGGGTATGATTATGCATTTATTAGCATATAGTCTCAGACCATGGTTTGACAAGCTCTCTAATTGGTGTTTTTTGACTGTTGAGTGTCTTTTTGCACTGTTTTGTCTGTTTATTTTTTTTTGCTTTTTTTTGCTTTGGAGAGGATTTTACCATTTGTTGAATAGCCTATTTATGCTAGGGGTCCACCCGCGTGTCTTATTTTTGTCCATAATCATAGGTTTGACTTGCACAGGTGCTGGCTGCTTAATGCAGCTGTGAATGTGGTTGTACAGTGCTTTTCTGTACAGCTCAGAGTAAGCCTCTTGTCATTTAGGTTCAGAGTTCAGATACTCTCTTGGCTGAAGCAAGAGCCAAAACAAGAACAGCCTTCCAAGTACAATGTTGTAAGGAAGCTGAAAAAGCAGGCCGAGCAAGTTTGAATAGGCTTTTTCAGAGGCCTAATATGAAGGTCGGCTTTAAGGAATTGCTCGACCTCAAACCTAGGAGCCAGAGGAGGATTCAAGGGCAGACAAGGAGAAATTACTGACAGATGAGCTTTAACTTAAGGATATGTCAACCCACCATGCAACGGATCACACAAAGAAGGGAAAACCATGAAGGTAGCAGGATATAAAGGAAAACGCTACTGCAGAGGGAGGTTCGATAGACCACATGTATAACCTAACCAAATGTTAAAATATTTATTGTATTCATACTTACTGTAGTTGGGGGTGGGTGGGGGTGAGGGTGTGTGTAGAAGAAAGCCAAAGATCCCCCAAAGTCCGCTGATAAAAATGTATGTGTATGCAACACTAACAGTCAATGAAGGTCAGAACCAAACTCTCTGAGTCTGGAGTTCTGAACAAGAATGGATTGGCTTTATTTACTGTGCAGTGCCTCCAGATTAGCACATAATCTTTTAAAAACATAGGAAGATAATAAATGTGTTACTTTACAGGCTCATAAGCATGTGGAGAAATGCTGATCACAGTCAGGCAGAAGGAGGTGAAGGGGAGAACTGGAGTGAGAGATGAATTTGCCCATGTGGGGAAGGTAATTAAAAGTGAAGGAACTCAGTATATCTGTTTAAATTCTGCCAATGAGGAACAGCCTGTTGAAAAAAGAGTGAGAATTGTAAAACATGCTACCTGTATCTACTCTAGTATGTTGAGAGAGAGAACTGCTAGGGTTGTAACATACTCATGGTTATGTCAACAAAAGTTAGAGACAGTAAGTACATGGAAGGAATCCAGCATCAGAGTAAGTGTGTGTGTGTGTGTGTGTGTGTGTGTGTGTGCGCGCATAAGAATATACACTCTTTTCTTTGTGTGTGTGTGTGTGTGTGTGTGTGTGTGTGTGTGTGTGTGTGTGTGTGTGTGTGTGTGTGTGTGTGTGTGCTTACATATGTATTCGTGTGTGTGTGTCTGTGTGTGTGTGTGTGTGTGTATGTGTGTGTGTGACTGCTTACATATGTATTCTTTGTGCGTGCGTGCGTGTGTGTGTGTGTGTGTGTGTGTGTGTGTGTGTGATTTCTGTGGTGTTTGACAACTGACTGCCACATGCAAATGCTGTATTCTTTGTGCAGTTCCACAAAACTATAAAATACTGAACTGTACTTATATAACACACACAACTTTTTGCAGAAATAGACATTTAATGAGTTCAGTTACATCAGTACTACATAAGACGTCATTCCGTGATGCCAGCAATGCAACTTGAAAATTGAGTTAGTGTTGTCAAACCCACCTCTGAATTTCTGCCAGAAACATTTTAGCCTTGACCCAACATTTAACATGTCTTTATGTCAGCTGTCAAGCTGTAAGAGGCAGGCAGACAGTGTTCATAAACATGCTTGAAAGAAGACATAGCTGTTTGTGGGTTTTGCTGAGATGATTTGAGCCTCATGCTTATTACTGAACTGTCACCGCAGTTTAATGAAGAAGGGTTTGATTATTTGAGTAAAGTTATCAAGACAAGCTGCAAGCAATGTGTCTGAAGAAGGCTTACATTACTGAAAATTGCTTCAGTGATAAAAAAAATCGGATGTTTGTTTGGGAGGAAGACTGTAATGATATCTGCAGAATTAATTGTAATCTATCCTTCTTAACATTTCAGCTAATACTCATCCATTTCCCTTCTACGTAAAGCTAATATTTCATATGTTTCTTTGACTAGGTGAAGCATTGGTCAAAAAAGATTAAGCTGCAAAGGTTATAACACACATCAGGTACCTGAAAGAGTTAAACATGGCTTTCTGAGGTTTAATCAATTAAAACATTGCACCAAGTGTATGGCCCGGATTAAAGACCAAGTTGAATAACATCTTACCTTCTGCTCAGGACACAGAGCAGGTGTTCAGTCAGATGATAAGCCACTCCCTGTTGATAGTGAAAAAAAATTGTTCAAAGAATCATAATTATATATTGTAACAGACAAACCACTGAAAGAAAGAAGTAAGGCGTTTATGGCGTTCTGCTTTATAGACATTTTTGATTTGCATCTCGTTTAGATGCATGCTTTGGGGAGTCTAACAACAGGATGTACTTGTGTGGTTCAGGTTAGGTAGAAACTCCAAATCATAGTCTTTGTCCTCTTTCGTTTCTCAAGCTGATTTCTTATTAATTCATGTTCCTTGAAAAATTGGAGGAGAGGTAAATGTCACATGCACATCTGTGACTTTTGAGAGAAGGAGAAAATCACTGAATATCTACATATGTGTATGATATGTTATTCTGCATCACACTATAACATTTGTATAAATACAGGAATAACTAGTCATGCACTAAAGAAGTACTCAGGCTTGTATCTTCTTAAAATGAAATAACAATAGCAATATATTATTTCTTCAACCAAACTGCTGTAATTCTAAATACAGAATAGTAACCATAATGACAGAAGTGTAGTGCTTTGGTTAATTTTCCAATATCTGCTGGACTTGAGTTTGGCAAGACTCAAGCATTTGGAGACCTAAAACTTTCCAAAACAATCAAATTATTCCCCTTTATAGAAAGATATATGTTAGCCTGCAGAAGGCAGAGCCTAAAAGATAACATGATAGAGTTCATAGGAGCAAAATGCAATTTCATATCTTAAGACATGTAAATGATGGAGGGTCCGTTAAGGAAGATGGACCACATTTCTATGGACCAGTCACTCCATTAAGAACATAACTTTCATATGTGATGAGATGTTGTCCTTCTAGGTCTAGCTGTAGGACAGTGCCCCTAGCAAAAAAAAAATATATACTCTATTGTTTAGCTACACAGCACAATTACAAGCAAAGAAATATCTCAAGAAGTCTGCAAATAAAGATCTCTAACCGTTAAATGTCTCACAAATATAGTGGAGCTGAACTGAAGCTAGTGAACATGAGATGAGAAGAAGACTGAATCCACTCACAAGATCCAGATCCAATTCATTTTTTACAAAAAAGTATAGAGATAGCAAGGGTGGAAGCCCTGATACCAAGTGTAGCAATCGCCAGGATTAATACCATGGGAATTTTTGAAAGCAGAACAATGAGTAGTTATGGCATATTCAGAAAAGAGTTACAAAGTGGAGCTTTTCTCCCAAGGCCACCGCTGAAAATGGGTTCAGACTTTGCCAGTAAACAAACGTAAAATAAAATAGTAAATAAATAACAAATAAGTGAAAAAAACAGCAACTGGAAGAGACTGGCATTTACTGTCAACCAGCTGCAGATTCAATCTATCTGTATGACAAGGCCCCAGAAATGGTAAAAGTGGAAGGAGCAGTAATACTGCCCAAACAGAACATGGGCAGGAAGTCCTCAGAAGAAAACTGACTAGAAAAACAATGATACTGCCTCACCAGAGACAAGGGCAGTAAAGAGGAAACACTCCAATAGTCTAAGACAGCCAGGACTGAAAGAAAAGCAAAGTCCAAAGACCATGATAGAGTTTCTCAAAATTAGAAGAATATGGAATCATGCAAAGCAAATATCAAAAGATGACAGTTAAATGACAGTGAACCAACTTTTAACTTTCATAGTGCCACTCGGTCCCACTGAATTGCAAGATATAACCCAGGGAAAGGATAATCATCCAGCAATATCAGGGTTGCTTGGAAAGGAGAATTGATGTCCAAAGGTCTGACTGAAACAGAATCCAACATTGAATGAGAAGAGCTTGAGTGAAACCCTTGACTCTGAAAAAGGAGCAAGGTATAGCAAACCATGAAAATGGCTCCAGGAGATGCTGTTTGACTTATATCCAATGTCAAGGGACCCAGACAAGTTCCAAAGTCTAAACATGTGAAGTGAGAGGGCCATTGACCCCAGGCAGCCTCTACAGGAAGAGGCTAGGTGACTTTAAGTAATTCATGGCTTCATTGGTTCATAGACAGTGACATTAACATTGACCACCATGTGTCTACTGTAGCAAGGAAGGCTTTCTACATAGCACACTTGATTGGCAAAGGAGGTTATAACCCATCTATACTCGCCACTAATCAGGCCCATAATTGAGTACAAAACCTTAGGGGAGACTTATGCCTGGCTTATAGAGCAATCTCTGACCCCAAACTAATGACTTTTCTGCACATCCATAAATCAAACAGGACTAGAGCTGCTGGTTCCAGGGACCAAAATACGGCCTGCTACTTGAATAGGACATGCTGGATGGACATATTTGCCTCCCAGCGACTGCCGCATCTTTGGAATAGGCTGCCAATTTGTGTGAAGCAGAACACCTCTATGACACTGTTCAAGAGGAACCTGGATGAGTGGATGGTGCACCATAAATTCTTACTGGGGATAGTGCTCACAACCTTCCTGGACATAGGCAGTCATTATTAAATACAATCCTGGCTATTGACAAGAATATCTTTGGTATTACATTGGGATGAAACGGCTAGGCTTGGAATGGCCTTCCAGGTTGATAGCCTAGTAACCTCCTATGATCTTATGATAGTGGTAAGACATTATCTTGTACCACCAGGATGTTCCTTGTGAAGACAGGAACTAATTAACATTGTGTACGTACAGTACAGGGTAAGTGGCTAACCAACACAACTTTGTACAGTCAGTTATTCACTATAATGGAAACTGTGGATCATATGTGGGCATGTGCAACAACGCTTGTCCTGCAACATATTGTACACATGTAAACAGGAAAAACCAACAGCATAAAGCAAGATAACCAAAAAATTAAAAAGAATGCCATACCAGATATCGCTTAGACTGCAAACCAGTTTTAATGTTTAAAAATAATTGTGTTTAAGTGCTTTCATTCCATTCAATTCAAACAAGAACTTCTTCAGAAATAAAATAGCAACTGTTCTGGTGGATTATTTAACCTTAAAGGTGCCAGACCCTATTCCATTTAAAGTGATAGTACTTACAAAAAAATGTATAAAAATATATAAAAATGCAACAAATGTGTTAAAACAACTTGATAAGCTTTAATTAATATATTAAACTTATAAAAATCCTAGTCTTTCATATATTAGCAGTCTTTGTTTTTAAAATTGGTTTAACTGAAATAAGACCATTAATACCAATCATTAAACAGTGTTTGCCAGTATAGTTCCCTTCATTCAAGGGCTAGCTTCTAGTCATCACCCCTATGAGAAGGGGTATCCTGCTCCAGTATAGTAAAGGCAACCTTTTTAAAATTGTGATATTGGGTAGAATGTTTGTAAAGTGCATTCACATCCGTAGCCTTCTTGGTAGCATACACATGTTGATAAATCCTGTTCTTTAAAGGCCCCGCTGTCTTACCGATATGGAAGGCTGAACAGGAACTGCAGAATGTAATGTAGATAACTCCCTTAGTATTGCAGTTGTAATGTCCCTTCAGGGAAATTGTCTTGGGATAACCTGGAACAACCAGTTGGGTGCCTTGCAGTGTATATACCTGCACTGCTTACAGGCACCGCCAAATTTCATCCCCACATTGGGGTGCAATGTAATCTGGTGAGGCACCACAACACTTCATCCCCACATTGTGGTGCAGTGTAATCTGGTGAGTCACAACAACATTTAATCCCCACATTGTAGTGCAGTATAATCTGGTGAGGCACCACAATGTTTCATCCCCACGTTGTGGCACAGTGTAATCTGGTGGTCATCATTTCTTTCCAAAATTGCTTTTACATTTTTGTTGTTTTTATGCACATTTCAGGGTAGGTTTTGCAAAGTATCCAAGAGACCAAAAGTGCCACACAGTGGACCAATATATGTTTGTAATCCATGTCTGTATTAAACTGAATGACAAAGGTTTGTGACAAGTCAGTGTCCACTTTTTTTCCACTGTTTATCAGACGATTTGGGGCAATATAATAGTGGTCTGTCTTGTTTCGGATATCCATTTCAGACTGGATATCCTCATTCTTGAAGTAGACCACAAAGTTTGTCATCCTCTTGATGAAAAACTGAGTCATCAGATACAAGTCTGCTTAGCCTTATAAATTTCCCCTTAACTATGTTTTTCTTTTGTTACCTTGCGTGTTGATTAGTAAAGTACAGATATGTGTTTGAAAAGGTGTCCTTTCTAAATATCATTGACTCATCTGGCAGGAGTTAAATTTTTATACAGTGTAATATCCAAATAGTTGGCAGTCATTTTGTTCACCTGGTAGGTAAACTGCAAAACACTCATAGACTGGTTGAGGAAGTCTATAAAGAGCTCCAACTCGCAAAAAAATTCACTACCAACTAAAATTTGAAGGAAATGCCAGGAATCGTTCAAAATATGTTTTTTTGTTTTCTGAAAATGATTTTAACTTGACATCAAGTAATTTAGCAAATTGTTCCATCTCTGGAGCC
>NC_056729.1:1710158917-1710191417 GCF_019279795.1 Protopterus annectens | reverse complement strand
GATGACAAAATGCAACCACTGTAAAACAAAACAAAAATTAATTAAAAACTGTGTGGGCTTAGAACTGCCCTGTGCTTTTTCAGCAATAACTGCCAGTTTCATCTGGAGGAAGATAATCTGTTTTGTAAAGGGCAAAAATAACTATTTTTAGCTGAATTCTGACAGATGACCAGTTCAAACCAGCAGAAAGTGATAAACCCAGTAGCAGCCAGCAGTAACAAGATATTAGTGTGAAACGGGAAAGCAAGTTTTTTTTTTTCTTGTGTAAAATTAACAGTTCTGGTAACTGAATAACAGAATAATACCACCTTTCTTTTTTATTAAATTAACGAGATAATCCCTCAAGGCACACGTGCTTGTTTTCACTGATAACTAAGAAATACTGGTTAAGTGACATATTCAGTCTCAGATTTTAGAAGTGGAAATTGAAGGAATTGATCCAATGTCTACCCAGATTACCTTTTGTAGGAGAAACCAATATAGAGCATGTGATTTTGCATCTACGTATACAGTACTGAAGAGTCTGGGCTATAACTTTAGTGACAATTGCTTGTGTCTCTGTATATGCATTTACTTTTGGCCTAGTGGGACTAGCAAAATGTACAAAAAAACTATAAAAGTCATGGATGGCCTCTGAAGATAATGCAAGAGACAACAGTAGCATAATACAAAACCTGATGAGGAATCATCTCAGCTATCACTGTAACTATAGCAGAAGCAGCATACAAAGGAAGTAACAAACCTAAATACGTATAGTTCACACACCCTAGCACTGTAAAGGTGTTACAGAAGTAGGAGGTTGTGAGAGGGAGGTGTGGAGAACAACTCATGTGAAACTTTTCCACATGCACCTTGAGAATAGTTCTACAGCAGTTTAGAAATACTCAAATATGATTTAATGGCAAAGGCTGAACAACATACCAAATGCACTATTTTTTAATTTGTCTGACCCCCCCCCCCCTCTTTCATCAACAAGCTTGAATCTCCAATTAACCACAACAAAGAATCCCAGAATCTAGGATAAGTGCTCGAAGATCAATGTGGGAAAACTCTGCCTTTTCACATGCTTTCTCTGCATCAATTTCACCACAAAGCCAATAATACTTTCATTCATGAAAAATCTGTGTGCATTTTGACATAATAGGGAATGTCAAAGTTGTCAGCACCTAAAAATCTCTGTATGGGTCTTTCGATCTGTATGCATAAATGTTCTTTAATCACTGGACTTGGGATTTCACTTTTCAGTATAGTATGGTCTATACTTGGTCTATGCTGTATCTAATATTATTTAACTCAATCCCCCACTCCCTGGTGTCCAGGAACACAGGAATTAGAAGTTGAGAGTCATAGTCATAAACAGGGCTCTGGAAATGCTGTTATACTCCTAACATGTACTACTCATGTACCAATACACTTGCCCAATGCTTTCTGGAATTCATTAATTCCAATGCCCTGGACCAGCTCGTTCTTACCCCCACTAGAAGTAGCAACATCCTTGACCTGGTCATTACTAACATGAGCGACCATTGCTCAACACCAATAGTCACCTCCTCCCTGGTTAGATCCGATCAAAGCTAATCACCTTGGAAATCCACATCCCTTCCACCCCCCCCCCCCCACCAACAAAGGTAACACCACGAAAAACTTCTCCAAAGCTAACTTTGGGCTCCTAAGAACAGAGGTGGCTAACTTCACAGCACCCATGCAAATGGAGAATAGTTGCATGACTGCCAAATCATACACCAATGTAGTGTACGAACATGTACACAAATGCATGGATCTCGCCATCCCCAATAGAACTAAGACACTCTCCTCAAAAAAAAGGAAGCCAATCTGGTGGTCCCCTGCCATAAACAAACTCTACAACAGAAGGAGGAAACTGATGTGGAATAAGGTGAAGTCCCAAGACTGGAAAAATTCCCTTATCAGCCTCAAAAAAGGTTGAGATCCCTCATTAAATCCTCTAAAGCTAGCTATGAAAACAGAATTGCAGCAGGTGGTGCAGTGGTTAGCATTGTCACCTCACAGCAAGAAGTTCTCCCATTCGATTCATGGCTGGAGCACCTTCTGTGTGGAGTCTGCATGTCCTCCCCGTGGTCGAGTGACATATAAAGACATGCAGGTAGGTGCGTGCATGAAAGGGTGTGCCTTCTTTGAAGGTTGGGCGTCTTGCTGGCAACTCAGCACCATAAAAATCCACTGCCAATCACAAGCGGACCGTAGTTCTGCTGTGGCGACCCCTAACTGGGAAAAGCCAAAAGACATTACTTTACTAGTAAAGACAACCACAAGGCCTTCTATAGTTATGTAAAGAATCTCCATGGCAATACCCAGATTTGCTCTGAGCTACTGCACAATGGTACCTCCTTTACCAAGCCAACAGATATTGCAAATGTACTGGTGGACAGATTCATTGCTAACATTACCCCCCCCAAAGAACCAATCACAATACCAGTAGATTGCCAGGCACCCAATATTACTGCTGCACAGGTTAAAACAGCACTGTCCAAGGCCAAGAATACAGTTTCTATGGGACCTGACACTATCCCTGGCTGTGTTCTACATGAACTACAGAGTGAACTGACACCTCACCTGTGTGCCCTGTTTAATCACAGCCTCACCTCAGGCTTTGTCCCTACTGAATGGCACACTGCTACAGTCATCCGAGTAACTACAGACCCCGGGAACTATCGCCCCATTAGCCTGACGAGTCTGATATGCAAAACTATGGAATGCATCATCATGAACCTAATAAACAAGGATATAGAGAACCTCCAAACTCTGGATCCTACACAGTTTGGTTTTGTGAAGGGTAGATCATACCTGCTCAACTTGGTCGACTTCTTTGAGTCAGTCACCAGAGCTGTGGATGAAGGTAAAGTGGTTCATACAGCCTACCTTGATCTGGCCAAGGCCTTTGATACCATTCCCCACTCAGGAATCATAGAAAAACTTACTAAGCTAGGCATCAACCCCTATATCACTAGGTGGGTTGCAATATGGCTCACAGATAGAACCTGCAGTGTGAAAGTAGCTGACTCCAAGTCAGAATGGCGACCAGTCACGAGTGGAGTCCCACAGGGTTCGGTCCTGGGTTCTCTCCTGTTTGGTATCTACTTCTCTGAAGTCCAGGCTAACACGAAGGGACTGTGGCTGACAAAGTTTGCAGATTATTGCAAGTTTGGAGCTATTGTTAACTCCCCAAGTGATGTTGACATCCTACAGAAAGGCCTCACTGAGACCAGCGACTGGTGTCAGAACCATGGCCTTAAGCTCAATACCAAAAAATGTGTCATCATCCCCTTTGGGAAAAACACTGTTCCCATGAATTACCACATCGATGGTAGTCCACTGAACACAGAAGTTGTTATAAGAGATCTGGGAACATAGGTTGACAGCAACCTCTCTTTTGACCACCACATTGCCACTGTGGTCAGAAAGTCCTTCTATGTGGCACATCTCATTACTAAGGGTTTTGCATCCAGGAAGAAAGAGGTCATTGTCTCCCTCTACTCTTCCCTCATTAGGCTAATCATCGAGTATAATGCCCCATTTGACATGTACCTCACTAGACACCTGCAACAACTGGAGAGGTCGCAAAAGTACCTCACAATGAGGATCGTAGGCCTTAAACACTTGTCCTATATGGACAGACTCAAAAAACTCCAACTATTCTCTGTCTCATATCGCCTACTTAGAGGCAATCTCTGCTTGACTTACAAAGCCATGTCTGACCCAGCTCTGTTAGAAATGCTACATCTAAAGAAATCCCAAGCCCTTCGCACCACACGTTCCAGAGACCTCAACCTCATTGCCTCAATCAACAGAACATGCTGGTGGGATAGGTTCATAACCCAGAGATTGCCCATGCTATGGAATAGACTTCCCATACATGTCAAGCAGAACACCTCACTGGCCCTCTTCAAAAGAAATCTTGATGAGTGAATAGGAAATAGAAAATTCACCACGGGGATCACTCCAGTGGCTCTACTCAACAGAGGCACTACGAACTAAGGTTGAGTGGCACGATTCCAGGGTGATCCTATGGGCTAGGCTTGTAAAGGCTCCAGGGCCATTAGCCTAGTACACACCTATGAACATCTTTCCATCACTGGCAGAAATGCATGGTGCACTACTAGTATGTCTGAGCCAGGGATGGGTGCTCTTTCTTTCTTATCTACAGTGTTCAACAGCAGCAAATAGGGCTTACCCTTCCCTCAGGTGCTACTCTCTTCCTGAATCTATGTCTATGAAGCTGCCCCAGCTACTAATGCTTGCCATGACCTTACCTAGTCTTCCTTCCCTTTATGTACCCTCAAAAGGACCATACTTAGTACCTCATTACACCTCTCTCTCCAGTGTGTCTACTATGCATTTGTACAATTTTATACAAACAAAAAATGTTTATTGTTGACCTGTTGAAGTATATCAATGTACAATTGTTACTTAGCTTCTTTTTAATGCAAGTTTAACTTTATGCATGTAACCCAACATATATGTGAATCATTTTGCTATAACTGCTATTATATCAATATTGTTTAAAATTGTACTTGTTTTAAAATGTATTACTGGAGCTTTTCTCATCGGGTCTCCACTGAAAATGGGCCACAAGCCCAGTTGGACAAACACGGTTAACAAATGTCAATAAATAAATAAATATATTGCAGATCTCTACCAGCACCATTCCATCTTTTATAGGGAGTTGTTCTCAGACATTCACTCCCAGTAACTGCTTGCCATAATTCCTCAGCTGCATCCTTTAATGCCCAGATTGCTAGTCTTCTGTGCCATTCAACTGTCTAGCACATTTACTTATTTCTTCACATGTACATATGACTGTAGGCCTTCCAGAACAGAATGGCCCTGTTTCAGTAGTCTCAGATTGCCTCTACTCAATACTGCTGGAAGGCTTTTCAAAAGTTCTGCATTATTCTGTATAGAAATATTCCTTTAGTGAATTGTCTGAAGATCTCTACATATGCTTTTCTGAGGTCTGTCTTTCTGAAAATTTCTATGTATGCATTTCTGAGGCCTGTGTTTCTTAAGACCTCTACATATGCTTTTCCAAGGCCTGTGTTTCTAAAGATCTCTACCTGCCCAAGTGGGCTTCACCAAGAGGTGCTTCACTGTCTGTGTCATCTTACTGCCTCCCTGGAAAAAGAGAAGAGTGGTCATATGCTGTTCATGTCCGTCTCTATCCAGCAGCATCTTCGACACACAAGCTTTCTTGATGATAATGGGCGGTCAGTGACATAATCAGAGTTAAATCTTACATTGTACTGTCCCTGTTGTGCCCTCCATCCACTAATAGATTCATTTTCTGACCAGTATAAAAGCACTACTACTTTTTTAGGCACTTTGCAAATATGGCTTAATTCAACACAAGGTTTGTTCACAGACCCTGCTGGGATGCTGACACCAAAAGTGCAATAGTTGAATATTTTTCACTTGACATAGGTTGACCATTCAGTCAGTTCTTCATGGACTGAATCCTCAAAGACCAAGCAGGGCTACCTACCTTCTGCCTTCTTGTTTTAGAGCCTGTTTTTTTGCATTCTTAGTGTTTCTTAAAATAGAAGGAGGATTATGATATCTTGCTGCCTGAGATTATTTGTGAGCTGGAACCCTCCACCAAAAACAAAATGAGTACAACTTTATATATGGAGAGATATACATGACCAAATGATCATCAATCAAGCCCTCATGAAAGGGTACTTTATCCCATAACGGCCCCATCTTCATACACTAGTCTGATTGACAATGCTTTTATGTGAATTGAATGTTATAGGTTCATAGGTAGGTACTAGACTATTGGCCGTAGGGTCTATATAAGCCTAGCCAAATGTACCCTGGCTTTCGCCACCCAAGAAAATTATTTTTCTGTGCCACTTTCGAACAGAGCCACAGAAGTGATCCCCGGGGTGAATTTCATATCTCCCATCCAATCATCAAGATTTTTCTTGAAGAGTGCTAACGAGGAGCTTTGTTTGATATAGATAGGTAGTTTGTTCCAGAGTATGGGAAGTCTCTGGGACAGGAATCTATCCCTCCAGCATGTTCTGTTTATTGTGGTGATGAGGTTTGGGTCTCTAGAGCATGTAGCTCATAGGGAGTGAGATTTCTTTAAGTGGAGCATGTTCAAAAGCTCAGGGTTTGACATAGCTTTGTGTGTTAGGCAGAGATTGCCTCTGAGTAGGCGATATGCAATGGAGTAAAGCTGCAGTTTTTTGAGATGGTCTGCATAAGGCATTTCTTTGAGGCCGGTAATCCTCTTTGTGAGGTATTTCTGTGGCCTTTCCAGTTGTTGTAGATGTCTTGTGAGGTACATACCAAAAGGGGCATTGTACTCTATAATGGGTCTAATGAGTGACGAGTAGAGGGGAACAATGACCTCTTTTTTCCTGGATGAGAAACCTTTTGTGATGAGTTGTGCCACATAGAAGGATTTCCTGACTACTGTGGCGATGTGATTATCAAAGGAGAGACTACTGTCCACCTGTGTCCCGAGGTCTCTTATCACACTTTCGGTGTTAAGTAGACTACCACCTATGTGGTAGCTCATGGGTAGTGAGTTTTTACCAAAAGGGATGACGATGCACTTTTTGGCATTGAGCTTGAGGCCATGGCTTTGACACCAGGCATCTGTCTCAGCGAGGCCCTTTTGTAGGATGTCCACATCTTTTGGAGTTTTGATTATGGCTCCTAGTTTGCAGTCATCTGCGAAATTCGTTAGCCAAAGACCTTCTGTGTTGGCCTGTACTTCAGAGAAGTAGATACCAAACAGGAGAGGACCTAAGACTGAACCCTGTGGTACTCCACTTGTCACTGGTCTGAAGTTGGATTTGGAGTCTGCTACTTTCACAGTGTGGGTTCTGTCAGTGAGCCAGTTGGCAACCCATCTTGTGACATAGGGATTTATACCTAGTTTATTGAGTTTATCTATAATTCCAGAGTGGGGGATGGTGTTGAAAGCCTTGGCAAGATCTAGATAGGCTGTGTGAACCACCTTACCCTTGTCTACGGCTTTGGTGACTGCTTCAAAAAAGTCTATTACATTTATATTTTATTTATAAGTTATATTACATTCCTTTACATATCATATGATTTTACTGTGTACATGCCATACACGGTTTTCAAAATTGGAAACTACTGTATTATTAAAATTTCAGTCCTTGGTCCTCTTACTAAAAGTTCATCAGCATTTTCATACTTTGCTTCATACAGCTGTCTAGCACACAGAATACCAGTGGCCATGCTGTCACGAAAGTCACATGGCTTACTGTAACGCGAAGAAACTACCTTTCTGATTTAGTCCTAACTTTGTAACTGCTCAACAATGGATACTGCCCACAATTAGCAAACAAATTAAAAACAGGAATTTCTTCCTATGTTCCTCACAACCTAGCTCTCCCTCTTTTATGTAGACCTTCATAGGTTCATAGGTTCATAGGTTCATACTAGGCTATCTGCCCGAGGGCATTTACAAGCCTAGCCCATAGTTTTGTGTCTTACGCCACCCCTTTAGTATGGGGAACTATACCCATTATTTTGCTGTGCCTCTGTCGAGCAGTGACACTGAGGTGATCCCTGGGGTATATCTGCGATCTCCCATCCATTGGTCAAGATTTCTCTTGAACAAGGCCAGCGAGGTGCTCTGCCTCACATATACCGGGATTTTATTCCACAGCATAGGGAGTCTTTGGGTGATGAATCTATCCCTCCAGCACGTCCTATTAATAGCCGTGTCAAGGTTTAAGTGTCCCGCCCTTATGGCTCTGACGGATCTTGATTTTTTGAGGTGAAGCATATTCATCAAATCTGGGTTTGACATGGCCTTGTATGTTAGGCAAAGGTCACCTCTGAGCAAGCGGTAAGCGACTGAATAGAGCTGGAGTTCTTTCAGTCGGGCAGCATAGGACAGATGTTTGAGACCCTTTATCCTTTTGGTGAGGAACTTTTGTGGCCTCTCCAGCTGCTGCAAGTGTCGGGTCAGATACATTCCGAATGGGGCATTGTACTCAATCATTGGTCTGATGAGTGATGAGTATAGGGAGACTATGACCTCCCTTGATCTAGATGAGAATCCCTTCATGATAAGGTGGGCAATGTAGAAGGTCTTCCTAACTACTTTAGCTACATGGGTGTCGAATGACAGACTACTATCAACCTGGGTCCCCAGGTCCCTGATAACTTCTTCTGTGCTCAGTGGATTGCCACCTATTTGGTAGCTAGGGGTAACCTTGTTTTTCCCGAAGGGTATGACTATGCATTTTTGGCATTTAACTTTAGGCCATGGCTCTGGCACCAGTTATCCATTTCTGTGAGACCCTTCTGAAGGATATCTGTGTCAGATGTGTTTTCTACTATGGCGCCCAGTTTGCAGTCATCTGCAAACTTTGTCAGCCATAACCCTCCTGTGTTTGCTTGTACTGGAAAAGTAGATGCCAAACAAGAGTGGGCCCAGGACTGAGCCCTGTGGTACACCACTTGTGACAGGCTTTGAGTCTGACATGGCGCCAGCAACTCTGACCCTGTGGGTTCTGTCACTCAGCCAGTTTGCAACCCATCTTGTGATGTATGGGTTAACATTTAAGCTGATGAGTTTTTCAATGATACCCGAGTGGGGTATTGTATCGAAGGCCTTCGCCAGATCGAGGTAGGCTGTATGGACTGCCTTTCCCTCATCAATGGCTTTGGTGACTGTTTCAAAAAGTCAACCAAATTTAGAAGGCATGATCTGCCTTTGACAAAGCCAAACTGGGATGGATCCAAAGTCTGCAAATTCCCTATGTCTTTATTTATGAGGTCCATTATGATCCTCTCCATGGCTTTGCAGATAAGGCTTGTCAAGCTAATGGGCCGGTAATTTCCAGGGTCGGTGGAGGCACCGCCTTTGTTAAGTGGGACCACAGTTGCAGTGCGCCACCCCCTGGGTACGTATCCAGAGGTAAGACTGTGATTAAACAGCTGTCCTAGCTGTGGGTTTAATTCCTCATTGAGTTCATGGAGCACACAGCCGGGGACACCATCAGGTCCCATGGATGCTGTGTTTTTGCTTTGGAGAGAGCAGTTCTCACTTGGGCGTTGAAGATGTTTGGGGGGCTGCAATCGCTTGGTATAGATATCTCTCCTTTTGTGGGAGGGGAGAAGTTTGCACTGAACCTGTCAGCCAGTATGTTGGCAATGTCTGTAGGATCAGTAATCTTCACATCATTTTGAACTAGTTCTGAGCATATCTGGGAGTTTCCTCCCAGGTTTCTAACATAGCTAAAGAAGGCCTTATGATTGTCTTTTGAGTCTTTAGCTATTTTTCTCTCAAAATTTGCTTTGGATGATTTTATGAGAGCTCTTAGTTTTTACTTATAGTGATCAAGGGTGTCTTACCTTTTAAGGATTTTGCTCTATCTTGTAGTAGCTTCCTCCTTTTGTTGTAGAGTTTGTTTATGGCTGGGGTCCACCAGACTGGACGCTTGCCTTTGGTACAAAGAGTCTTTGTTTTGCTTGGGATTGCCTTATCCATGCAGTCGTGCAGGTGCTGGTAGAAGGCATTTGTAAGTGATTCAGCGGCTTGAGTACTGTTTTCCATGGCTCGGGGGCCTTAAAGGAGACCACACTAGTCTTTAGAAGTGTGAAGTCGGCTTTCGAGAAGTTCTTTACTGTAGTCTTTTTTATTTCGGGTGGGGGTGGGATGAGGACCTCCAGCAAGATTAGTTTGTGATCTGATCTTACCAGTGAGGGGTATACTTCCGGTGTTGAACATTGTGCTCCCATGTTCGTGATGATGAGATCAAGTATGTTTTCTCCTCTTGTGGGGATGGTGACTAGTTGTTCCATGGCATTTGAGTTTATGAATTCCAGGAACTTTTGGGCTAGGGTGTTTGGGCTTGAGTAGTGTTCCCAGTCTATATTAGGGTAATTGAAGTCACCTAGTATGATGGTGTTTGGTGATACATTTATCCCCTCTAGTGTTTTCAGGAAGGCCATGTGAGGTTCCTGAGTTTGTGAGGGTGGCCTGTAACATGCTACAATTTGCAGAGCAGTCTTGCCTATGGTTAATTGCACCTGGATGGTCTCCGATGCATCGTGCGTTGCCACCAGTCTTGAGGTGTGGGTGTCCTTGATGAATATGGATACCCCCCCCTCCTTTCTTGGTATTGTCCGGATTTTGGGGCGGAACGCATGATAAGAGGTAAAACCTGATAGTGCTGGGGTGCTCTCAGGAGCCTTGAACCAGGTTTTTGTCACTGCACAGACATCGATGTTCTCCATACTGAGAAGGGCCTCGAGTGCGTGCATTTTGAGATTTAGACTTCTGGCATTGAGCAGCATTACCCTTAGTTTTTTCCTTTTTGTGTTCTAGGGTGGTAGGTTTAGAATTTGAGCCTTGCCTAAAAAGGCACTATGGGGGTGGCAAGAGCCTTTGCCAATATCCGGAATCCCAGGGGTTACAGGTGCAAGCCGTCCCTTGCGAAGCAGCGTGGCTTGTCCAGCATGTCATCCCAGGCAGACAGACATTGGATCCCCTTTGAATGACACCAGAGTTTAAGCCAATTGTTAAAGCTGATCATCTTATCTCTGTATTGTGGCATAATTCTTGGTGAAGATAGGATACTGCTCAAGGTCAGGGTCATACCTGCCTGGGCTACATAATCAGAGAGCTCCTCAATGTCTCTTTTCATGTAGTCCAAGGAGGTACTTCTCAGGTCGTTTACACCAGCGTGGACAATGACTGAGTCGTATTTGTACCTGCTGTTGAGAGACCTGAGTGCTTGCGTTATGTGGCGGATTCTAGCGCCCGACAGGCAGCTTACTGTGACCTTCTCCTTACTCAGTCTGGTGAGCGGAATGTCAGTGTGTCTGACTATGGAGTCACCAATGACTAGTGTGTCTGGCATTGTGTTTGGCCTTAAGGGCTGTGACTGTTTGACACTCTGACTGTGAGGTCTATGTGTTGCAGGTGTTGTGTTCTGAGGTGGTGGTTGTTTGGGTGTCTGCTTTGGTGGCCTCTGCTGTTTTGGTAGATTTTTGATCAGAGCCGCCAGTATGTCTTTGTGTGTTTATGTGTATGATTTGAGGTTGTGATGGTACTATGTGAGACTGGGTCTATAGTGTGTGTGGTAACCTTCTCCTCCTGACTGGTCTTGCCAGTCCTATGTTGAGAGAGCTCAGCCTCCAGTTTGGCCGTATAGTTGCATCTCTCGCATGTATTTGTGTTTTGTGGGAGGAGGAGAGGGTTGTCTGTGTACATGAGGCAATTGTAACATTGCCTCAATATTCCCAGGTTCACCAGCTGAGCAGGAGAGGACACTAGCAACTGATCCCTCGACATGCTAGAAGGACTAGACAAAAAACTTTAAAAGAGATTCCGGGGGACGTGGGTGACCGAGAAATGGGGGTTTGCCTTTTGGGGTGCTATCTATAAGAGTGCCGTATCAAGGTAATAAGTACTGTAGGAGCAAGTGCTAGGTTTAACAGATAGAGAAAAGTCTACTTGGAGTCAAGTAGAGATGATCTTTTTAGGTATTAGAGAAAGTGCTAGTAACAGGGATGCTTAAAGGTAAGATTGAAAAGAATGCACTCTGCAGTGTGCACTAGAGAAGTTAGATATGAAAGTAGGTAACTTGAGTTTTACGTGTTTAAAAAGTTAAGGTTTAGTGGAGAGTTACTATTTTTAAAACAGCAAGATGGACTGAAAGGGGTGGTTACTTTTGTATTTTGATACTATGAAATACTGCAGGATGGCCAATAAATTTAAATAATTGAAGGGGTGGGATTTCAAAAGTGATGGTTTTGTGATTACTCACATAAGCCAGTGAAAGTAGAGAGAAATGAGATATTTGGTCAGATTAACATAAGAGGCGGGCAACTAGCCTGACTCAGAACAGAGAGAGCTGTGGTCTCTTTTGAAGTTTTAATATGCTGTTAAAACAGAATGCAAGCAAAACACAAGGTAAAGAAAACAAACTACAGTATTCAAAATATAGAAAGGCAATACAGAAATACAAAAAATAACAGCAAACTAACCTTTCCTTCACAGCAAAGTGTAGCAGAGTCTGGATGAGCCTTTGTGGTAAAGCTCTGAAATGTTTTAGTTTACTCCTTAAATAGAAATTTCATTTCATCATATATATGCCTGGGGAGCACTTATGTTAATACGGGGGATAACACTAAGAGAAATGACAAGCTGTAACCCTATCATCACTGTGTAGGACACTTTCACATGTTTATTTACTGGAATTTGATAACCTAGCAGGTGAGCTCGTCAATTGACCTGTTTCAGCCATGACCCTGTCACCAAGAGGGTAGCAAACACAAACAGTTATCAGTGTGTGGGCAATGGACAACAAGTTAAGTAAGAAACAGTCAACCCAAACAAATAGAAAACAAGTGTATGTAAAGCTGACATACACAATACGGCAAATGTAGGGAAGTGTGGCACATGTTGGTACAGTTCAACACATGACATGCTTAGAACTAACTACACAAATAGGCAATCAGCAACTTATAATGGGAAATAAGCCTCGCTGCAGTGATACAAGGCTTCATTAAGGTTGTCGTAAGCATGCTGCTGCAGGAATACGTGGCAAAGTGAGGGATATTGGCATGGGCACAAATAGATAACAATATTGTAGAGAACACTAACACAGTGGTTATCACATACTTGTAAGGCACAAGTAACACAAAATTGCCACTGTCCTCCTAAAGTGTCCTGTAGCAAGTACAAAATCAAAATCACAAAACAAATCTTCCAGGACACACCACGAGAACACTGAAGTCTTCTAAAAAACACGTTCTTTATTCCAATCGATGTAAGGCAAAGAAAAATGAAATGCTGATTTACTGCAAAGAAGAGAAACAGCCATGCTACAATGGTACATGCAGAATCAGTATAGTTGGCTTGCAGGTGACAGTGTCAGGTAAATTGGCACAGGTAAGGGCATTAGCACAGTTAGAAATCCATTTATAACCCAATAGCACTCCTACTACCTTTGCGGTGGTCATCCTTTAAACTGCAATGCCAAACTAACCAGTGCTGTGGCACACAGATAAAGCAGAGGTGTGCAGATGTGGCAGCACTATGGTACACAAACCCTCAGGTCTGGAGACTCTAGTCTGTCACCTCTTGACAGTGAAGCTGATTTGAGATAATTTATTTTATTTGTATTTATTCTCTGAGGTAGAGCAATGATCTCCATGGACCTTTTTCAGCTCAGTCTGGGAACAGTGTCTAATTAAGTAATTTACACAGAGTCACACAGTTAGGCAATGTAGGCTGAAGGACTCAAACCTTGCATCTCTGGACCACAGGAAACAGTTCATTAACAGGTCTTAATCCGCTAAGCCAAATGCCAGACTAAAAATAGACTTTAATCTATACCTCTGCTGCAAACACAGAAAAAGGACATTAATGAGCACAGCATTGTCAAGGACATCAGAAACAGCCGGTACCTACAGATGAAGGCATACAGTAACATGAGTCAACAGGAATTAAACCTTACTGTAACAGGCCGTTTGTCTCTCTGTAACCTCTTCTTCATAATGGTGGAGAGGTTCTGGGTTGCATCTCCTCTGATCACTATATTTATGCTAGCACTACTTCCTGGAGTTGGTTAATACCTATGGTATTACTACTCAATGCCCTGGACAATCACTGCCAGGCATCAACTTTATTCAGATGATCTTCATAACTAACTCTCACAAGCACAGAATTATTTTAGCCTCTCCATTGCACAGTGTAGGAGCCCTGCTGTATTCAGATCCTGCAGAGGTGATGTCCATTTGATGGGTCAATGACATCACATGCACACAGTCAGTAGTATGGGCCAGGGCAACAGGTATACAGCCATGACCCTCAGAAATATACACCCTACATGCCCAAGCACTGCTATGATGGGCAACTGTGTAGCATGAAGACAGTGACCATTACAGCCCTGTATATGTGTGGATGTGTGACATGGCTTCAAACCCATGCACATACCTTAATTGGTCACACTGTAGGTGCATCAGGAAGACTAGGTCTCATAGCACAGAACAGGATTGTTAATGCATTCTGTTACTGGTGTGATTCAAAGAATGTTACCTCATTAGCATGATCGCCATGCTACAAGACCCTTACTATCTCAATAAACAGTGTGGTTGCCTTAATAGCATGGAACAGGGCTGATAGCACATACTTCCATTGGCATGATTCAAGGAGCAACAATTTGTATTACCACCATGCTACAATCCCTTAATATCTCAATAAGCAGTCTAGTTACCACACTGTAGTATACCACTCTACCAAAGAGAGAAGCTGAGATAAATTAAGAGAAGCTCCAGGCCCAGGCAAGAAATCTCGACAAAATCAAAAATAATGGGAGGTCAAAGGTGCAAAAATAGGGACAGATTTTAATTATTGCTCTTATAACTTAGAACATGGTTAGAACAGCAAGTTTTGCATTGGCATGCATTTTCTAAAGGATATGAATTCTGAAACTCAAGTGTCTGTCATTATTTAATGACTTAATTTCTCACTGATTTCCCAGTAAACCATATGAGGCAAAAATCACAACATTCTGTAAAAATCTGGACAGATTCTAGCTAAAGATATTAACATCTTTACACAAGAATTTGGTTAAGCTTCTGGTGTCATTCAAAGGGGATCCAGTATCTGTCTGCCTGGGACGACATGATCGACAAACCACGATGCTTTGCCAGAGATGGTCTGCATCTGTTGCCCTTGGGATTCCGGATACTGGCTAAGGCTCTTGCCACCCCTATAGTGCATTTTTAGGCAAAGTTCAAAGGACAAAACCACCACTGTAACAGGTACAAGCATGCAAATTCTGAAGGTAATGTTACTCAATGCAGAAGTCTAAACCTCAAAATGCACTCTCTCGAGGCACTCCTAATAATGGAGAACATCGATATCTGTGCAATAACTGAGACCTGGTTCAAAGCTCCAGTGAGCACCCCTGCAATACCACGCTACAACTCTTACCACACTTTTCGGCCACCAAACCAGGACCGAAACATTAAAAGTAGAGGAGTGTCCATTTTCACCAGTGATATTCACACCACCAGGCTAGTTGCCCAACACAGTGCATCTGAAATTCTCCAGGTGCAACTAACACTAGGCAAGACTGCAATCCAAATTGTAGCTTTCTACAGATCCCCCACCATGCCACAAGATACTCACTACACCTTTCTAAACATACTGGAAAATATTACGATACAACCAAACACTCTAATACTGGGTAATTTCAACTACCCTGCCATTATTTTATTTTATTTTATTTATTTATTTATTTCAGTTTGTTAGCCGGGAAAGTCCATTGGGCCAAGGTAGCCCGTTTTCAATGAAGGCCCAAAAAAATCCCAGGATGCAAAAAACTCCCTTACCAGCCTCAGTAAAAAGCTGAGATCCCTCATAAAAACCTCCAAAGCTAGTTATGAAAATAAAATTGCCAAAGATTCCAAAGACAACCACAAGGCATTCTAAATCTATGTCAAGAAACTAAATGGCAATGCTCAGATCTGCTCTGAGCTACAACAGAATGGCATTAAATATACTGATCCCAAGGATATTGCCAATATCCTGGCAGATCAATTCAGTGCCAACTTCACCCCCTCTCATCCCCTAAACGACCCATCTCAATACTGAAAGATTGCCAAATTCCAGTAATAACAGCCACACAGGTAAACAATGCTCTATCCAAAGCTAAGAATACAGCATCCATGGGACCAGATGACATTCCGGGCAGTGTACTACATGAACTACTAAAAGAACTGGCACCTCACCTAAGTGTCTTGTTTAATCATAGCCTCACCTCAGGCTTCATGCCCACTGAGTAGCACACCGCTACAGTTATCCCTTCCACATGGGGGGATGCACCTTGGATCCTGGGAACTACCGCCCCATCATTCTGATGAGCCTGATCTGCCAGGTTATGGAACATATTATCATGGAAGTTATAAACAAAGACATTGGCAACCTTCAAACACTGGACCCCACCCAGTTTGGGTTCGTGAAGGGCCAGTCTTGTCTCCTGAACCTGATTGACTTTGATTGAATTAGTCTCTAGAGCCGTAGACAGAGGGTAAGGCAGTCCACACAGCCTATCTGGACTTCGCCAAGGCCTTTGACACCATCCCCCACTCTGGAATCATAGATAGACTTACTAAGCTGGGCATTAATACCTACATCACTCAATGGGTTGCCAACTGGGTTACTGACAGAACCCATGCTGTAAAAGTAGCCAACTCCAAATCTACCTCCAGACAAGTGACAAGTGGAGTACCTCAGGGTTCAGTCCTGTGACTACTCTTGTTTGGCATCTACTTCTCTGAAGTACAGGTCAACAGTAAGGGACTCTGGCTAACAAAGTTCTCAGATGACTGCAAACTGGGAGCCATTATTGAATCCCCAAATGATGTGGATACTCTACAAAAGGGCCTTACAGAAACAGATGCTTGGTGCCAGAGCCATGGGCTCATGCTCAATGCCAAGAAATGTATAGTTATCCCTTTTGGGAAAATACATGTACCTGTGAATTACCACATAGGTGTCAGTACCCTAAACACCAAAAGTGTGATAAGAGACTTAGGGACACAGGTGGACAGTGGTCTCACCTTCGATAACCACATTGCCACAACAGGAAATACTTCTATGTGGCACACCTCACCACTAAGGGCTTTTCATCCAGAAAAAAGGAGGTCATTGCCCCACTGTACTCATCCCTCATTAGACCCATTATAGAATACAATGCCCCGTTTGGTATTTACCTTTCAAGTCATCTGCAACAACTGGGAAGGCCACAAAAATACCTCACTAAAAGAATCACAGGCCTAAACCAGATGCCCTATGCTGACCACCTTAAAAAACTCCAGCTATACCCTGTCACATATCGTGTACTCAGAGGCAATCTCTGTTTAACATACAAGGCCATGTCAATCGCAGAGCTGTTGGACATGCTACACTTAAAGAAATCCCAATCCGTCAGAGCCACACACTCCAGGGATCTAAACCTTGTCATCACAATAAAGAAAACATGCTGGAGGGAAAAGTTCCTGACCAAGAGACTCCCCAGACTCTGGAATAGACTGCCCATACATGTCAAGCAGAGTGCCTCTTTGGCCCTCTTCAAAAGGAACCTTGACGATTGGATGGGAGAAAGGAAATTCACCCCGGGGATCACATCAGTCACCCTGCTAGACAGGGGTCCAGGGAAGTAAATAGTGTGGGAAGAAATAGCCAGGAAATTGTTATGGCTAGGCTTGTATAGGATCTAGGGCCAATACCCTAGCACTAACCTATGAACTTATGAAATACGTATAGGCATATCCCAAACAGATACCAATCTGATTAACAACAGGAAAAATTATACTCTTTCTTAAGAGTGACCTGTAAGGCATCCTAAGAAATATAGACTAATAACTTGCCTTCTGACAATATTCAGACTATATACTGGAACTGATGCAGACAGCCTTTATAGTTATTTAGAAAAAAAATCAGTTTTGGTAATAGAACAAAAAGGTAACAAAAGAAAGTCATATAGAAAAATGGTACATTTATTACTAAATAGCGAATAACAGAGAGGTGTAAAAGGGGTAAGAATCTGTATGACATGGACAGATTACATAAAAGGTTTTGACAGCATCCCACATTCATGGATAAAGGGATGCTTACAGATGTATAAAATACACCCTACATTGTTCAATTACATTTCAAGTGAACATTCAACAGTGGCAAACTACATTGTAGTTGAGGTTTGACAAAGGGAAAATTATTAACCCAAGCATAAAATTCAAAGGGGAATATTCCAAGATGATTCTTTGTCACTGCTGCTGTTTGGATTCTACAGCCATCAAATCTCTACCATCAAAAACAAAACCTATATCCTCAGAGATATGAATATTAATGGCCTCTGTTTATTCTCAAGCCCCATCTCACGCAATCACCCTTTACAACTTCTGCCAACTAATAATTATAAGATAAAAATCAATCAGCTCTAGCAAATGCCCTCTCACTGTTGACACTAACAATCGCTAGGGTATCCTTTTCCTGTTACACCTTCTGATTAATGTATATGTACATTGTCAAGCATCTGTCTTTCTCTGAAATATCTACATTGATCACTGTATGTTAACTTTGATTGCTCATAGGTTCATAGGTGTAACATCATCTTCTTTCAGCTGTTCCCATTAGGGGTTGCTACAGTGGATCATCTGTTTCCATTTCTTCCTGTTCCCTGCATCTTGCTCTGTCACAGCAACCACCCGCATGTCCTCTCTCACCACATCCATAAACCTTATCTTAGGCCTTCCTCTTTTCCTGTTACCTGGTAGCTTCATCCTTAGCATCTTTTTCCCAGTATACTCAGCATCCCTCCTGAGCAAATGTCCAAACCAACATAATCTTGCCTCTCTGGCTTTGTCTCCAAACCTTCCAACCTGGGCTGAACCTCTAATATACTTATTTCTAATTTCTAATCCTGTCCACCCTCATCACACCCAGTGCAAATCTTAACATCTTTAACTCTGCCATGTCCAGCTCAAACTCCTGCCTTTTTGTCAGTGCCACTGTCTCCATCCCATATAACATAGCTGGTCTCACTACCCTCTTGTAGACCTTCCCTTTCATTCTTACTTGTACTCGTCTGTCACAAATTACTCCTGACACTCTTCTCCACCCACTCCATCCTGCCTGTACTCTCTTCTTCACCTCTCTTCCACACTCACCATTACTCTGAACTATTGATCCCAAGTATTTAAACTCATTCACTTTCACCACCTCTACTCCTTGCATCCTCACCATTCCTCTATCCTCCCTCTCATTCACACACATACATTCTGTCTTAGTCCTGCTGACCTTCATTCCTCTTCTCTCTAGAACATATCTCCATCTCTCCAGGGTCTCCTCCACCTGTACCTTACTCTCGCTACAGATCACAATGTCATCTGCAAACATCATAGTCCACGAGGACTCCTGTCTGATCTCGTCTGTCAACCTGCCCATCACCATTGCAAATAAGAAAGGGCTCAGAGCTGATCCTTGATGTAATCCCACCTCCACCTTAAACACATCCCTCCTCACACTGCAGACCTCACCTCTGTCACACTACCCTCGTACATATCCTGTACCACTCGTACATACTTCTCTGACACTCCCGACTTTCTCATACAATACCTCAACTCTTCTCTAGGCACCCTATCATGTGCTTTCTCTAAGTCTATAAAAACACAATGCAACTCCTTCTGACCTTCTCTGTACTTCTCCATCAACACTCTCAGAGCAAACATCGCATCTGTAGTGCTCTTTCCCGGCATGAAACTATACTGCTGATCACTAATCATCACGTCCCTTCTTAACCTGGCTTCCACTACTCTTTCCCATAACTTCATGATGTGACTGATCAATTTAATCCCTCTGTAGTTACTACAGCCCTGCACATCCCCCTTATTCTTAAAAATCGGTACCAAAACACTTTTTCTCCATTCCTCAGGCATCCTCTCACTTTCCAAGATTTCATTAAACAATCTGGTTAGAAACTCCACTGCCATTTCACCTAAACACCTCCATGCTTCCACAGATATGTCATCTGGACCAACAGTCTTTCCATTCTTCATCCTCTTCATAGCTATCCTTACTTCCTCCTTGCTAATCCATTGCACTTCATGATTCACTATCCCCACATCATCCAACCTTCTCTCCCCCTCATTCTCTTCATTCATCACCCCCTCAAAGTACTCTTTCCATCTGCTCAACACACTCTCCTCGCTTGTGAGCATGTTTCCCTTGTTATCCTTTATCACCTTTAACTGCTGAACTCCACCTCAAAATTACCCTTTTTCAATTTCCACTATTTGATCCTTAGTGCTGCCCTTACACTCCTCCTCCTCTTTGTGATCACAACGTCAACCTACAAACCACCATCCTATGCTGCCTAACTACACTTTCTCCAGTCACCACTTTACAGTCTCCAATCTCCATCAAACTGCTAGACTAAAAATCAAAAGGGCCTTTTTAAGCTTAAACATGCATCTCAAAAGTATCCAACAGGTTTGATGCCTTAAACATTATTTTTAGGGGTTCACTGGAGATTATTTTTAGGGGGTATGTGTAAGCTAGGGCATTCATGGACAGATTGTCTCTGTCTACTGGAGATGTAGGTGACATACAAGGGGGTAAATTTCCAATTTTCCATCTACTGGTGCAGGTTATGCTTGGATAGGGTTGGCGAAGATCTCTGGTTAGCATGAAAGGGAAGCCTGCTCTAGAGAAGGTATATTCTCTGGCACACATACCTGTCCCTCCACAATGTCCTATATATACCTCAAAAAAGGTTTAAGTCCCTGGATTGGGTAACTTTGTGGCTATTTGTTTTGGGGATATGCAAGGGGTGCACCAGTGTGGGATCCTTGGAGGCCTTGTGTGCCAGACATAGATTACCCATCAACAGTCAGTAGAAGGCCAAGTATAGAGACAGGGCTTTGAGGTGATTCACATAGTTTAGTGTTAATGTAGCTACCCTCTTTGCTAAAACAGTTGTACACAGCTTAAAATCATGAACTGATCACTGATGTATGCCTTTAAAAATGAAGGGTCAGTTTTCCATCTTTAGGTATTAGTTACCAGAGTTTCCTTTCCTTCTAAGAATTTGTATTAATTTCTCCTTCAGACCACATTAAACAACTGCAAAAACCTGAGCTATATATCTTTCATTTGTAAACACCAAATTAAGTCAGCAAAGCATTGCTACCTAGTATTTTCTTCCAATGCTGATTCCTAAACACTTGCATCAATGCTTTTTAAGTAACCTGTGATGCCTGTGCCCTGGCCCAGCAAGGAGCCTCAGTCCTCACCACTAACACCAGAGAGGGTGCCTCATATATGAGGAAAGGATAACAAATACACACAGTAAAGTGCAATTTCCCTTAAGAGCACGCAGAGATCAAAGTCAGTCCGGGGATGGTCACTCCCTTGCTCTCCAGTTCCCCAATAAGACTCTCCACTGGCACAGCTATAGGGTCCAGATCTCAGCCTAGTGGGCAAGCTAAAACCTCTAGCACCCTCTCTGTCCAACCAGTGCTACTTGTCCCTGCCCAAGTAACTGACACACACACACTCATACACTTTGAGAAGAGTTTATACAAGCACACAGAAACTCCTGGGGAAGGCTGGCACAGTTTCACCAGCTGTGCCCCTTTCTCCCAGATTATATGGTAGTAATTACTGCCACCACCCAGCTAATATTTATCAGCTACTCAAAGGCCCTTAAAAGGGTGTCCAAGTATTACTGTGCAATATTATTATCCAATTGGTAGATGTGACTAAGTCTCAAGGATTATTAGAGTGACTTGGTACAGGATCCTTATAACCATGCAATGTACTCTCTAAAGCATAACTTATCTCTACACAAACCAGCCACAGTTAAAAGGTTTTAAAATATTTAATAATAAATAATTAAAACCACAAGACAATACTTTCTACTACACAGTCAGTGCTAGTCAAGAATTCAGAGATCACAGAGAAATACTTAAAATAAATCAGTAGTACAGTTCTGACATCACAGAAAAACACTTAGTTTAAACTTTCTAATTCCTAGCTACTTCTAGGAGAAAACACAGTTCTAACATACTACTTACATAAAGAGAGCATAAGGCAGTGCTGAGTTGGATGTTCAAGACAAAAATGCTTAATAATCTTTGGTTCTCACTGGTTAAAATTGAAGCTGGCTAGAACTGGCTGGAACTCTCTAACTACCTTGATGTCCTACAACTATCACTGCTCACAAACTAATATTTCACCCAGATAAATGCCCAGCCCTAACAAACATCCTTCCCTCATACATCCCAAATAGAGCTCTGAGATCTGAACACCAAAATTTAATTTCTATCTACAAACCCAAATGACCTGCTGGCCAGCTTCTCCTCTCTTTCTCACTAGGCAAGAAATGGAATTCTCTCCCTCCTTCACTTAGGATTATACTAAAATCAGAAACCTTCAAAACCCAGCTTTTCTCATATGTCATCCAAATGGAAATGTTCCTGCTTTCACCCTACCTAAATTCAAGGGAATTCCCCAAGGAGTTCTTCATAGTCCTTGCTCCTAACCTCCATCTAACTCATATTTCTATTCTCCTACAACAGACTCAAGCTCTCAGTAACTGATTAAGCAATCGCTCACTTGATTTCAAATATGTATATAATGTAAACAGCAAATCACTTCTATTGATTGCACATCAAGTATATACCTTACTTATTTTGAATAACTGCATGTAAACTGTCTCCCCTCTAATAACGTAAGAACCCTAGATCTTTTATTTTAAAGACAGTTGATCATGCTTGCTCTAAATGCAAGCACCTGTAAACTGTGTTGTTCTATAATATCTGTTAACTGTGTTGTATGCTGTACTTTTTATGCATTTGCATTTCCTTACTGTATGGATATTGTATATGTATTATACCTTCATAATTATGTAACCCTTACTGTATTGCTTATGGAGCTTTTCTTCCCAGGTCTCCACTGAAAACGGACACTTTCAGGCCCAGTGGACTTCCCCAGTAATCAAACTGAAAATAAAATAATAAAATAAATAAACTGCAGTTCTGATAAAACATTACATCATTTCACACTTTCCTGTTGTTCCCAGGCTGACAGAAACTGCATTTACATTATTTTACACTTAGAGCAATAAAGGACATTCCACATGTAAATTCTGGTCATTAACTTTAGCCTTAAAACAATAGGCAGGAAGCCTTCATCTAGCCTGGCCAGAGTCGACTTTAGATCAAAGGGTCACAACATGCTTTTACTGGGTCAGTAGGGAGCACTGTTGCCACATTTTTGTAACAGCATTTTTTTCATTTAAGACAACAAGCAAATTATAGAATTATGTATAAAATTCTATCTGGCTAGGCTGGCAGCCTTCACCCATCTCTACCAATCTTCACACAACCTGTGCCAACAACCTCTCCCTTTCTGCTTGCTACATTTTGGTATGCCCAAGTTTTAAAAAGTTAATTACATTCTCCTTCTCTTCGAATTTTTTCCTCACCTGATATTTTTATTTATTATTTATTTTACATTTGTTAACTGGGAAAGTCCAACTTGGAACAACACCAATTTTCAGCGGAGGCCCAGGGAGAAATGCTCCAGATGCATGTCTTTGTAACGTAGGAGGAAACCAGAGCACCTGGAGGAAACTCACACGAAAGCAGGGAGGACATGCAGACTCCACACAGAAGGCACCCCAGCTGAGAACTGAACTGGAGAACCTCATGCTGTGAGGTGACAATGCTACCGTTGCACTACTGCACCACTACACCGTCCAAATTCCTCATAAAATTGTCTAAAACTATTTCCCTACAAACTGAGGGTCTCTAGTTGAATCTTCACTTCTGTTCTTACTTGGTATCACCCTGTGCCCTCTCTGTGTTTCATATAGAAATATCTATTTTTAATGACTGCATTAAAAAGTCCACTGTCCTATCCAATGCCTTCACTAATTCTCTCTTTTGCTTCTATATTCCATGATGCAGGCTATCCACCCCAGCCAGCATTTTGTTTTGCCGCTACATTAATTCTTCCTCCAATCTGTGAGCCTTCTCTTTATTCTGCACTATTATTTCTTACAACTAGTGCCATTGGTTTAGGGGGATGAAACCCTGACTACAATCCAGGTTACTCAAGCTCAAACCCTGAGTACAGCCCAGATTACTCAAGTGCATTTAGCAGCTTACACAGCCCCTGAAGATAATCTGGAAGGGGAGAAAAGTGACAAGGCTTTGCCTGCCTACTTGTCCTTGGGGGAGAGGAGGAGTGTGTGTATTAGGAACGTATATTCCATGGTAGTATACATGGTCGAGATAGGGATCACACAAAAATGCACATTTGTGGGGGGGGGGGCAGTTTGACTTTGTCAGATGTGGAGACATGGATTTGTGTCATGTAACCCTATTGCATACTCAGTCCTGGGACAATTGTGATTATGCCTGGTAAGCGTTAAGCTTTGGGTCCTTCCACTAGTCAGTCAAATTACTGAGCTGACCAGTATGATATCTGCTTCTTGCCACTTGACTCCACTAGTCACTATGACTCAGTTCACTCCTGCATTCAGTTTGACCAGTCCCCTGCCTACCAAGAAAAAGAGAGAGGACATGTCCCCAATACTTACTACATTCTAGAAGTCACTGTGTTGCCTGTATCTGCATTCCATCCTGACAAATGGAGGAGTGGAGCTTGTACCAATATGTTATGGACACTAGGGAATGGACAGAGCTATAGCCACAGAAATACGCATGGACGTCAGCAGTAGCTCTTTCTGCAGGCATAGCAGTGCTGTCCTAGGGGCTTGAAGGAGGTTATTCCACTGCAAAAGAAAATTTGTCTTAATTATAATTCCTCTTTTAAGCTTAGGTTTAAATTCATTCATGATTGGTACTGTCACCATGAGAGTCCCAGAAACTCTCTCTTGAATGATCTTTCTCTACAAAACGTCTGGGAAACCTGCTGTGTTCTAGGTTCATAGGTTGGTACTAGGATCTCGGCCATAGGGCCTATGCAAGCCTAGCCATAACAATTCCCTGGATATTTCTTCCCACAATATTTACTTCTCTGGACCCCTGTCTAGCAGGGTGACTGACATGATCCCCGGGGTGAATTTCCTATCTCCCATCCAAACATCAAGGTTCCTTTTGAAGAGGGCCAATGAGGCACTCTGCTTGACATATATGGGAAGTCTATTCCAGAGTATGGGGAGTCTCTGGGTCAGGAACCTATCCCTCCAGCATGTTTTGTTCATTGTGATGACAAGGTTTAGGTCCCTGAAGCGTGTGGCTCTGAGGGATTGGGATTTCTTTAAGTGGAGCATGTCCAACAGCTCAGGGTTTGACATGGCCTTGTATGTTAAGCAGAGATCGCCTCTGAGTAGACGATATGCCACAGAGTATAGCTGGAGTTTTTTTAGATGGTCAGCATATGGCATCTACTTTAGGCCAGTGATTCTTTTAGTGAGGTTTTCTGCTGCCTTTCCAGCTGTTGCAGATGTCTTGTGAGGTACATACCAAATGGGGCATTATACTCTATAATGGGTCTAATGAGGGATGATGAGTACAGTGGGACAATGACCTCCTTTTTTCTGGATGAAAAGCCCTTAGTGATGAGGTGTGCCACATAGAAGGATTTCCTGACTGTTGTGGTGATGTTATCGAAAGTGAGTCCACTGTCCACCTGTTCCCTAAGCCTCTCATCACACTTTCGATGTTTAATGTCCTGCCACCTATGTGGTAATTCATGGCTACATGTTTTTATCCAAAGGGGATAACTATACATTTCTTGGCATTAAGCTTGAGCCCATGGCTCTGGCACCAGGCATCTGTTTCTGTAAGCCCTTTTGTAGAATATCCACATCATTTGGGGATTCAATAATGGCTCCCAGTTTGCAGTCATCTGTGGACTTTGTTAGCCAGAGTCCCTTAGTGTTGGCCTGTACTTCAGAGAAGTAGATGCCAAACAAGAATGGTCCCAGGACTGAACCCTGAGGTACTCCACTTGTCACTTGTCACTTGTCTGGAGCTGGATTTGGAGTTGGCTACTTTTACAGTGTGGGTTCTGTCAGTAAGCCAGTTGGCAACCCATCGAGTGACGTACTTGTTGTGGAGTGACTTGAATGCATGCGTCATGCGGCGGATCCTGGCACCCGACAGGCAGCTGACTGTAATTTTCTCCTTGTTCAGCTTGGTGAGTGGGACATCAGTGTGCCTGACTATAGAGTCACCTATGACTAAAGTGTTGGGTACATTGTCTTGCCTTAGGGGCTGTTTTTGGGTGTCTTTCAAGATATAAGGGTATACCTAACCTAAATGTATTGGATGCGTCTTAATCTTCCAAATCAAATATGTTTGTGTATATGTTGTGTTAGAAATTCCGGCAAATAAATGTACATTTTTTGGTAATTTAATATATGAAAAATTACTCCACCCAGTCTTAATATGCACTGCTGCACATTTCCCATCCCTGGAACATACTTCATTGTAGAAACCCTCTAACTTCCACTGTGTTTTTAACTGCATTCCATTCACTCATATATTCAGCTATGCCTTCTTGAGATTGTATCATGTCTTAGCGTCATCCTCTGGAAATCAGTCTGCCCATCTAGGGACAGAGGAGGTGGTAATAGTGGAAGATACCACCCTCATGGTAGATGGGGTCAGCAACATCAGGGTGACAGAGATCACTTCTCTTGTCAACCCTATCAGTGCTCCTGAAAGGAGGCCTGACTGTCTTGCTCTGGAGGCAGTCGGGGGTTGCTTATCCTTGTACCCAGACGCCTGGCAAGATATAACAAATGACAGCTGGGTACAAAGTATTATTTCCAAGGGTATTTTATACCGTTCTCCAATCCACTCACCCCCGCAAGGAGAATACCGGACATTCCACCCAGTTACAGGGAACAAGCAACTATAGAGGTCCTCAAGTTGCTAGTAAAAAAGAGTCATCCAGCCAGTCCGAGCAGACCAAGCAGGATCCGAAACTTAATCAAGATTCTTTTTGGTTCCAAAGAAAACAGGGGACTGGAGACCTATTTTGGACCTCAGCAGACTCAACCAATTTGTGAAGAAAGAGAAGTTCTGGATGGTCACGCTACAGTCTATATTTCCCTTTTTAGGGAGAGACAATTGGATGTGCTCGATAGATCTCAAGGATGCGTACTACCACATAAAAATGGCCAGGCCGTCCACAGATCATCTGCATTTCTGGCTGGGAGCCAGTCATTATCAGTTTCGGGTCCTGCCCTTTGGTCTCACTACAGCCCCCAGAGTGTTCACCAAATTCATGGCAGTGGATATGGCTCACCTGAGGCATCTAGGATTCCAGGTGTTTCTGTATCTAAAAATATGAAATAGAGCCCTGCAGTGTAAATCCACAGTTAACAGCAAAACAACACTGCCACGGTTTGGATTCACTCACCAACCACTTTATTGAAACAATTCCAAACAATTAAGAGATTGAGCACTTTCTTCCTTATGCCCAGGGATTTAATCCGAATCTGTATATGTTAAGCTTTTCCCCCCTTTTTTTTTTTATATACTCTATGAACAATGATGACATCACTTATTAGGCACTGATGAGGCATGTTTAAAGTGCAACATACTTAAAATGTTCTATTACAAAAATCTTAAAACCTTTATAAAATACATATAAATCCATTAAGCATACTCTCTGTTAAAATACTATATTCTCCTTTCTGTCCATTAAAACATTCAATTTATAATTCATTTCATAAAATCCATTTTTTTACATAATAAAGGCTTTATTGATATTATTTCATTTAATCCTGGGGTTTGACATGCCTGCAATTTTATTTGCCATCTTGTTTCTCTTTCATCTATGTGGCTTCTATAGTCTCCACCCCTTGGGTTTTGAGACACTTTTTCTAAAATACCAAATGTGAACTCTTTACATTCCAGGCAGTTAATAGAATGCCTATATAGGGCATTGTTAACATTTTAGTAGTTATTTAATGAACAATGTAATAGAGATAATTATGAATCTCAACCTTTTCAATACCAACAAGAATGGGATGTAGGATTGGAAGAAGAAAGAGGTCAGTGGGAAACTGGATGGAACAAAAGAAACAGGAACAAAAGGCAGAAATGGTAGAAACTATTGTTCAGGACGGAATAACGTACACCTTGAAAGGATATCACATATACAATTATGCAGGGATAGATTTAACAAAGGAACACTTTTATCTTTGTTTGAAAGGTTTAAAATTTGTACCTGCAAAACATTTTGATTACACTGAAACAATTATAGAGTTAAAAATGTTTATGAGAAAATTGAATTTGGCTTATTTAAATTGAATGTTTTAATGGACAGAAAGGAGAGTATAGTATTTTAACAGAGTGTATGCTTAATGGATTTATATGTATTTTATAAAGGTTTTAAGATTTTTGTAATAGAAACTTTTAAGTATGTTGCACTTTAAACATGCCTCATCAGTGCCTAATGAGTGATGTCATCATTGTTCATAGAGTATATAAAAAAAGGGGGGAAAAGCTTAACATATACAGATTCTGATGTTTCCGTATCTAGACAATTGGCTCCTTACCTCCACCACCAGGAATCAACTCATTCAGGCAAGGGAATACACTCTTGACACACTGCAATCATTTAGGCATTACAGTCAACTCATCAAAGTCTGCCTTGTCGCCATCACAGCATATCGTCTTTACAGGGGCAGAGTTAGACACTTCAACCACCACTCTACAACTACCAATCAAGAGAGTCTATCTTCTTCGCTGGCATGTCAGCTCATTGGTGTCGATGGACAGAGCACCAGCCGCAGAAGTTTTAAAAGTATTTGGTTTGATGGTGACAGCGATCTTGGCCATACCATTAGCAAGGATGCATATGCTGATTCTTCAATGGCTGCTGTTCACTTAATGGTCTTATCAGGAACTTCCAATGAATCACATGATTTTAATTATGAACTCTTACAAGCGAGATCTCCAGTGGTGGTTGACGTCTCTTCATGTAACCATAGGATGCCCCTTTGCACTACCCCCTCCAGTAGCCACTGTGGCCACGGATGCTTCCCAGATAGGGTGGGGGGGCATTTTCAGGGAAGGACTGCCCAAGGCACATGTACAGATCAAGAGTCACATCTGCATATCAATGTTCTGGAGATGGGAGCAGTACTTCTGGCATTGCAGTACTTCCAGGACTCTCTTCATCTAGGGACGATTGCAATTCAGACAGACAATATGTCAGTAGTCTGGTACTTGAACAAGCAGGGTGGGACCAAGTCTTACCCCCTTTGCCGAGAAGCCCTCAGAGTTTGGCAGTGGGCTGTCTCCTCCCAGCGCTTTCTATTGACAATACACATCCCGGAAAGATCTAACATGATAGCAGACAAACTGAGCAGGGCAGTCTTGTTGCCGCACGAGTGGTCCCTCAAACAAGAGATTGCAGACAGGACTTCCTGCAAATGGGGCCAGCCTTGCTGCGATCTTTTTGCCAGTCACATCAACACAAAATGCAGAAACTACTTTGCCCTGATTCCCCCTCCGGGAGAACATGATTGGCCCCCGGGGTCTCCTCTATGCATTTCCTCCAATCCCTCTAATACCCAGACTTTTACGGAAAGCAAAGTCGCTGGGAAGGACCATCATTCTTATAGCCCCTCATTGGCCTTGGCAGATTTGGTTCCCATTTTTTTATCATCATCTCTTGGAGAATCCATAGATTCTGGACCCAGTTCCGGACCTTCTGACACATCCGTCAGGGGACCTCCATCCTTCATTGCAGTCAGTGAAGCTAGCAGCTTGGCTGCTCCAGTTCCCCTCATAGCCAGGCTTCATAACCTTTCTAATGCGACAAGGCAGATCCTGTTGTCTTACCATAAGCTGTCCATCAGAAGATTATATCTTATAAGTGGAAGAGATTTTCCATATGGGCCTCTAAGCAGAACATTGATCCTTATCAAGCCCCCTTGATGTCCATTTTAGAATTCTTGACTATAATCTTTAATAAAGGAGCTGCAGCCATAACAATTTGGGTCCAGTTGGCTGCTATATCTAACTTTCATCTCAGAGCTGATGGGTTAAACATAATGTCCCACAAGTTATCCAAGGCCTTTCTCAAAGGAAAATTTCATACGAGGCCTCCAGTGAAAACTCCTTATTCTCCATGGATTCCAAACTTTATGCTGTCTCATATAATTGTCCCCCCGTTTGAACCAGCATCATCTTGTGATCTCAAATATTTGTTGGAGAAAACCATATTTCTGGTAGCTATTACTTCTGCCCGCAGAGTGTCAGAACTTCAAGCTCTATCTCTCAGCCCTCCTTATTTGTTTTTTCATGCTGATAGAGTATCTCTTAGGACAAACCCTTCCTTTTTGCCCAAAGTTTGTTCTGAATCCAATATCAACCAAGTCATTGAGTTACCAGTCTTCTTCCCTAATCATTCCAATAAATTGGAGTATATGCTGCACAAACTTGATGTTCACAGGCAGCTCAGATTTTATTTGGATAGAACAAAAGATATTAGGAAATCAGATCAGCTCTGTGTGTCTTTCTCTGAAGCCAGACAAGGTAGTCCAGTGGCTAAAACAACACTTTCTAAATGGCGGTCTGATTGTATCATCTTTGTTTATTCAGCTGTTAATATGTCCTTACTTCTTCTTCTGCTTTTGGCTTTTCCCAGTTAGGGGTCGCCACAGTGGATCATCTGTCCGCTCATTATTGCCAGTGGAGTTTTACAGTGTCGAGTTGCCAGCCCAGCACCCAACCTTCCACAGAAGGCACACAAATACACACACTCACACCTAGGGCCAATTTAGAGTGTCCAATTCACCTCCTGCATGTTTTTGGGATGTGGGAGGAAACCGGAGCACCCAGAGGAAGCCCACATGACCACAGGGAGGACATGCAGACTCCGCACAGAAGGCACCCCAGCCGAGAATCAAACTGGAGAACCTCTTGCTGTGAGGCAGCAACGCTAACCACTGCACCACTGTGGCCACCATTAATATGTCCTTACTACACATGATTAAAGCTCACTCAACCAGAGCAGTTTCCACATCTTCTGCATTCCAAGCCAAATTGCCCCATGATAGCATTGTGCTGCTGCCACTTGGTCTAAACCTCATACCTTTATCACTCATTACAAAGTTGATAAGGCCTCCAGGGACAGGGCTTCCTTTGGGTCTGTGGTCCTGAAGAATGTACTCCCATGAGCCACTCAAAATTGAGGGTGCTAGGGACGCTACCCATCAGTAAAGAATGAATGGTGAGATTGAGCAGCTTCACATTAAGAAGTTATGTACTCACCATAACATTCCATGTGAGTTGTTCCATCTTGCCTTCATTCTTCCACCCTGGTTTGCTTGGGAAAAAATACCTCTCCTTTTACCTACAATCCTGCCCTATGTTAAAGGAAGTGTCAGTTTAGTGTAAAACCCTTCTGCGGGTGGTTCTTGTGCACCCACCATGTTGCAGTACATGTATCAACAAAATTTGCTCCACTGATTCAATCATATCAGCCTAGCCTACCTGACAACCTTGTTCCTACAGTTATCATTTGATATCCTCATCTGGTGGGTGTCACACACATGCACAACATTTCTCCTATCATTCCAACCAATTGTTTGGAAATTTTCCAGAAACTTTACAATTACTTTTAGGTTAATCATGATATACAGTCTTAGAATTTAAATATATAATTTCACCGTATTACTAAGCATTATGTAATACAATTCTAACCTTTATTCGTGGGCCTACCAGAAGTCCCAAGCTCCCCCACTGCTCTCAGCATGCCACGATGAGATAATGTAACTTGGAATCTCATGTATGTGGGAGATATCCCTTTAAATCACAATTAAGATTGATATTTTCCTACCTACTTCAAGCATGATGTAAATGTCAACATTATCAAAATTAAACCATGACACATTGCACCCAAACATTCCAATGAAGTTCTTACACTATATAGTATGAATGAACTCAAGTGTATTTGTTTTAGACTATAAATGTTTGTTTTTTGAGCATAATGCACCACAACTGATATTGCGGTATATTTTACATCAGCCCAGGTTGATTTTTATTCTTGGTGTAAAGTTCTTCAAGTCCATTAATGTCCATCCTTCATCATACTTACATAACCTGCTTGCAGCTTTATGTTTCTGTCATCTGAGCTTAAAAGGTTCCGATATCTTCGTCACTGTAGCAATCTGTATTCTCTCAAAAGATTAAGACACTGCCTTCCAACTTTCTTCTGTATATTTAATCACCTGAGACTCTTCAGCAACTTACTTATACAGTCTTATAACATGCAGTGCCTGTTATGTGTCTGTAAATGTTCTATGGCCATGAGGGGAAAATACTTAAAAACAATGTTGGGTAAAGGAGAGGAAACTTCATTCTTTTCAGTTAACATTCCTTCATGGCAGACACAAACTGTTTTATGTCACATGGAGCCCATTTGGTTCTGAACATGAGACACACACACTCCAATCCTTCCTTCCTTCCTTTCTGTCTGATACTCCAGTTGCATAACAATTATTCTTTTGGGCTCTGTCTTCCATATCAACTTGTTTCTCCCTCGGGCTGTTCGCTTCACTCAACAGTTATTCACAAGTGTCTATCAAACTGGCATTTTCTTAATTCTTAATTCAATGTTGTCTACATTAAAATTCATAGCCATTGTGATTTCTGCTTCAAACTTCTATGTTCAACCATGGTCTAGCTCCTATGTCTGTGATGGACAGAGGCAGTCAGTAAAACATCATCTATATAAATCAAATTTGTGGGTCATGTTTGGGTTGCATGGCTAAACGTATAAGGTCCCTAGTGATCATTATCCTAGTATAGACCTATGAACCTATAATTGGACCAGTGAGTACTAACTGGTTTAATCTTGGTGTGGATCATGCCTAGTGTTTGCCAGAAAAACCTACACATCCACTGCAGACACTGTTTTGGGTTCTTCACTTCATACCCGATAAAATTT
>NC_056729.1:1710148917-1710153917 GCF_019279795.1 Protopterus annectens | reverse complement strand
CTTCCTGTCACTTTCCACACTATATCCATCCCAGAAACAAAATGTTGTGCTAGATGACATGGTCAGCATTAACTGATCCCCTTTATTTCAACTCTCCAGTCACAGTGAGGCCGTATATCTCTTTAATAACATTACCAAATCAATCCTCAATAAACATTTTCCTTCGTAAAATAAGAGACACCCCAAAATAAGGGCTTACCCAGGAATAAAATCATTAAAAAAAAAACAAAGAGACAAGGCATGGAACCTCTGGAAATCCCTAGCATTGCAACAACTATATTTCCCGAAGAAAGAATGTAAATTAGACATTAAAAAAAATATAAAGCCCTCTACATTTATTCTTCTTTCAAGAAGGGTAACCCAAACACATCTGGAATATAATAAGATATTGCTTACTTTAATAACAATAAATAAAATAATTCATAGAGTACACTGGATGGAGTTACACTGATGGAATTTTTTGATATCCTTAGCACTCCATTTTTCCTGTCTAATACCCTTTTCACAGCATACTCTCCCATCCACTTTTGACAACCTATCCTCCAAACTCCCAGAAACACATTCTCTCCACACCCACAATATCTCTTCTGAAGACCATTACTACCCCCTTGTTTTACTTTAGGGAAATTACATTACAGTACAGCCTTCATTCTGCTCTTTCGAGACACCTCTAGAAAAAGTGTTAGCACATACATTTAGCCTGTCACTTACCTCCAGAATTAGCCCTCTTCATTTTAAACAGTTGCATACTATTTCTTTCCTTAAAAAAATCTTTACACCAAGGCATCTGCCCTATTTCTGTTCTCTGTCCTGTAAAAAAGATTTGTTCCCAGCATGGATTTGGCAGTGGTCATAACAGAGTAATGGCTATATATACTGTTATTGATAAAATTCTTGCCTCACTGGGGGGCATCATTAAAGTCTGTTTTTTATAGATATAAGCAGGATTTTTGAAACTGTAAGCCCTCAAGTACTGCATAAAAACTGGTGTTTTTTAACTTTAGCAGCAATGCTGTTTCTTGGTTCCTGAACTACCCCAACAACAGACCCTTCAGAGTCCATTAAGGTATCAAATTTTACTCCAAAAGTTTCTTTCACTGCTGGAGCTCCCCAAGGATCTGTGTTTGTAACTGGCAAAAACACAGCCATTCCATCCCCTAATATCACCATTTACCCTCATAACATTGTCCTTTACAGACCAGGAACCACCACTAGACTTCAGTACCCAAAATCAGTGACTAACAATAGCCAACTAACTATAAATTACTCCAAAACTGATTTTATTACTTTCAAAACTCATCAAAGAAATGTCATCCACCCCACCACTTAGCATTTCACACCTCAGAAGTACTCTCTAAACATAGTCCTTTACTACAAATACTTAGGACTTACTATGGATCTCACACTCTCTTTCTATTCCCATAATTAAACCATTGTAAAAAACTTAATAACCCAACATAAGGCCTATGATTTTATATCCAGCTATCTCACCTCTGCCACCAAAAGAATACCGCTTAAACTTTACTTATCCCTGAGATGAAATATGCCGTCCCTATAATTAATTGGAAGTCATTCCATAATACCTAGGTGATTTAGGCCACTGTGAGTGCTGTATGCAGATTTATTAATCTCTCTTTGATACAGGAGCATCACTGTGCCACATTGCAAAAGGCCACCTGTCTGCCCACTGCAGCTTGATCTGCAATGATACTGTCTACCTTATCATTCAAGCTTCTCTTTGATCACTACTGCTTTTCCCTAAGCTGCAAGTTGTAAATCAAATACTTGCCATGTTCAGTCCACAGTGAGGCTATAAACACCCTTAACACCCCCCCCTTGAAAACTAGCAGTTGGAGTTGAGAAGCTTTAGTAAAATCATCCCATCAAACTGGAGCAAAAAACAAAATGCTAGACAAGCAACAAATTATAAAAATGTCAAGAAAAACATACTGAACCTATATAAAAACATATAAATGCACCTGCAACATTCACAAGGGCTAGTGCACATCAGCCGTCTGCTGCCGCACATGTTGGACCCTGCTGTTCACCTTGTGGAGCATTGTCCATTACAAATTAAGTTGCGATCTTTTATGGTATGTTTTGTAAATATTGGCTGGATCAATTAAAGAAATTACTGACTGCTTCCTACTTCAGTGTTTTCTCCTACTCCTTGCTGTTTTTAGTCTTTCTTCTCATGTAGCTCACTTCTGTTATTTCAGGGCACAGGACACACCACTACATTATATTTCCTACAGGTGTCCAAGTTTGCATGTAGTGTGTTCTCTGTTATATTTTTTGTTAAGATCAACATCTTGATTGTATTACTGTATAAACTGTCCTATTGTTGTCATCTTCATTTTATTGGTTGATACTTATGGTATGTATTCAGAATATGGCTGAAAAGGGTCCAAAGACCAGCCCACCCATCTGGTTAAAGTACAAATACAAAAAGAAACAGAAGTAAATATGTAAATGTGTGCATGCATGCATAAATAAATAAATAAGACAGTACAGGTGTTAATATAGCAATAACCGATGATGTGAGTGTGGTATATTGAAGATTTACCCACAGTTGGTGTGGTTTAATCAAGGGGGTGAAGCCCAAGTTATTAAACAAAGGCAACCGTGAGTAAATCTTCAATATACTACACCATGGAGTCAGTTATTGCTATTATACAATGACATTATTTAAGAAAAAATGACTTACTTTTCTTAAATAATGTCCTTGTATAACGACACCGTGATGCTCTTGCACTTTTCCCTTGGTGTCCTGGGGCATTGCTGATGCCCTGTGCATGTGTATGGGACTCTTGTGTAACGACATCGTGATGCTCTTGCACTTTTCCCTTGGTGTCCTGGGGCATTGCTGATGCACTGTGCATGTGTATGGGACTCTTGTATAACGACACCGTGATGCTCTCGCACTTTTCCCTTGGTGTCCTGGGGCATTGCTGATGCACTGTGCATGTGTATGGGACTCTTGTATAACGACACCGTGATGCTCTCGCACTTTTCCCTTGGTGTCCTGGGGCATTGCTGATGCACTGTGCATGTGTATGGGACTTTTGTGTAACGACACCGTGATGCTCTTGCACTTTTCCCTTGGTGTCCTGGGGCATTGCTGATGCACTGTGCATGTGTATGGGACTCTTGTATAACGACACCGTGATGCTCTTGCACTTTTCCCTTGGTGTCCTGGGGCATTGCTGATGCCCTGTGCATGTGTATGGGACTCTTGTGTAACGACACCGTGATGCTCTTGCACTTTTCCCTTGGTGTCCTGGGGCATCGCTGATGCACTGTGCATGTGTATGGGACTCTTGTGTAACGACACCGTGATGCTCTTGCACTTTTCCCTTGGTGTCCTGGGGCATTGCTGATGCACTGTGCATGTGTATGGGACTCTTGTATAACGACACCGTGATGCTCTCGCACTTTTCCCTTGGTGTCCTGGGGCATTGCTGATGCACTGTGCATGTGTATGGGACTCTTGTATAACGACACCATGATGCTCTCGCACTTTTCCCTTGGTGTCCTGGGGCATTGCTGATGCACTGTGCATGTGTATGGGACTCTTGTATAACGACACCGTGATGCTCTCGCACTTTTCCCTTGGTGTCCTGGGGCATTGCTGATGCACTGTGCATGTGTATGGGACTTTTGTGTAACGACACCGTGATGCTCTTGCACTTTTCCCTTGGTGTCCTGGGGCATTGCTGATGCACTGTGCATGTGTATGGGACTCTTGTATAACGACACCGTGATGCTCTTGCACTTTTCCCTTGGTGTCCTGGGGCATTGCTGATGCCCTGTGCATGTGTATGGGACTCTTGTGTAACGACACCGTGATGCTCTTGCACTTTTCCCTTGGTGTCCTGGGGCATTGCTGATGCACTGTGCATGTGTATGGGACTCTTGTGTAACGACACCGTGATGCTCTCGCACTTTTCCTTGGTGTCCTGGGGCATTGCTGATGCACTGTGCATGTGTATGGGACTCTTGTATAACGACACCGTGATGCTCTCGCACTTTTCCCTTGGTGTCCTGGGGCATTGCTGATGCACTGTGCATGTGTATGGGACTCTTGTATAACGACACCATGATGCTCTCGCACTTTTCCCTTGGTGTCCTGGGGCATTGCTGATGCACTGTGCATGTGTATGGGACTCTTGTATAACGACACCGTGATGCTCTCGCACTTTTCCCTTGGTGTCCTGGGGCATTGCTGATGCACTGTGCATGTGTATGGGACTCTTGTGTAACGACACCGTGATGCTCTTGCACTTTTCCCTTGGTGTCCTGGGGCATTGCTGATGCACTGTGCATGTGTATGGGACTCTTGTATAACGACACCGTGATGCTCTCGCACTTTTCCTTGGTGTCCTGGGGCATTGCTGATGCACTGTGCATGTGTATGGGACTCTTGTATAACGACACCGTGATGCTCTTGCACTTTTCCCTTGGTGTCCTGGGGCATTGCTGATGCACTGTGCATGTGTATGGGACTCTTGTATAATGACACCATGATGCTCTCGCACTTTTCCCTTGGTGTCCTGGGGCATTGCTGATGCACTGTGCATGTGTATGGGACTCTTGTATAACGACACCGTGATGCTCTTGCACTTTTCCCTTGGTGTCCTGGGGCATTGCTGATGCACTGTGCATGTGTATGGGACTCTTGTGTAACGACACCGTGATGCTCTTGCACTTTTCCCTTGGTGTCCTGGGGCATTGCTGATGCCCTGTGCATGTGTATGGGACTCTTGTATAACGACACCGTGATGCTCTCGCACTTTTCCCTTGGTGTCCTGGGGCATTGCTGATGCACTGTGCATGTGCATGGGACTCTTGTGTAACGACACCGTGATGCTCTTGCACTTTTCCCTTGGTGTCCTGGGGCATTGCTGATGCCCTGTGCATGTGTATGGGACTCTTGTATAACGACACTGTGATGCTCTTGCACTTTTCCCTTGGTGTCCTGGGGCATTGCTGATGCACTG
>NC_056729.1:1710133917-1710143917 GCF_019279795.1 Protopterus annectens | reverse complement strand
AATATTGGACAAAAGGCTGAAGGGGAGTTTAACAAGTATTTTAGTAATTACATTGAAAAGTACGGTGCTTCTTTCTTTTAGAAATAGCTGGCATGTAAAGACAGATTTTGCTTTACTAACTGAAAGTAATGTGGTAGTAAGCATTCTTGGACTGATTCCTTAAGTTGTTTTTAATTCAGATTATGTTGTCAGTTTTATTATATTTCTGCAGCACTCGTTTAGGAAGTATAAACTCTAGAAGGTTACAAGTGTGGACAGATATAGAACCAGAAGCCTTTTCACACTGGATTCCCTCAGAGACCCTTATCAAGCTAAGGGCAGACAGTGAAGGCCATTATCAATGTTGTGTTATTTTTATCACTACGTAGAAAAACTGGTTGATTGCTCCTTGAGAATCTTATACCCAGACTTGTGTTCATGACAGGATGCCTACCACCTAGAACCAGACCCATTCCCAAAACTACCTTGGAAATGTACTCTTGATGTAGCAATCACCTCTTTAAGGGAAGTGCATGTTTATATGTTGCATAAAGAAACATATAGTCACCTGAAAATGTTGAAGGACACAGGTGTGTGTGATCCTTTTAGGAAGACGTGTAGAAGAATGTGTTTTTGTGTGTGTGTGTGTGTGTGTGTGTGTGTGTGTGTGTGTGTGTGTGTGTGTGTGTGTGTGTGTGTGTGTGTGTGTGTGTGTGTGTGAGCACGTGCATTTGTGCATGCATCAGTGTCTGATGAAACTGCTGTGAAAACGTGTTTGATTAAAGTTGTTTGGTGCCTACATAAGTTCCTTTTACTCAATTGATTCATCTTTTCCAGAATTTGTCCTAATTTGCTATGTTTTTTTTTGTCTGGATTTTTCCTGTAAGGCTTTGTCAGTAAAAACATTCCACCAGTGGTGTATTTAAATAACATGTTACAAACTCATTGCTTGACAGTTATTATCATTGATAATTAGATTATCGACACATACTAGAATAAAAAGTTGATATTTGCTGAAAGTTTGGGAACTGTAACTGCAAGAGCTTAGCCTAAACTTCATTCTTCTTTGATTAGCTTGCTACCTCAATAAGCAAAGTGTAAACAAGTAAAATCCTCGAACAGTGAACTTTTCTGAATGAATGAGTGATTTGATGATATATACAAGTTCTGAGATTGTAATATTTGAGTATTCCCTTTCCTGAGATACAGTGATCTCTGCGTTAGTATATATAAGTAGAAGGGGGTGTGGGGAGATTAGACCCCAAGTTAGGGAGTGCAGTGGGCAGAACAGGGTGGGTGGACAAAGTGTAGCAACATATGCCACAATTTGCTGTTTATTTTTCTGTCACATTTCACTTTCAGTATTCAGAGTGGTGGTCTCTCACAGCTGACGCAGAGCCAGGAAAAACACTACTATGAACAATAGTGTAATTTACTTACCATATGTATCATGTTCCTAATACACTCAATGAGCCACTAAGAGTAAAAACAAAAATAAGAATAAACATTCAAAGTGCTTTATTATACACATGAAAAAGAAATGTCCCCCTGTTGAAATGTTCAGACTCATAGTGCCAAGTTCCAAAATGCTGAAAAAAAGATTGAAAATTCAGTAGAAGAGCAAATATCAAGCAATGCACTTCTCCTTTAAACGTGCTTTGTAGAGGACCCCTGCACCCACTGTTCATTGTGGTGGGTATGTCCCGACCTCCCACAGACTAATATATACCACCTCCAAGATCGCCATACTTCAGAGGAAAGGAAAGAAATAGTTCATCAATGTGCAATCTCAGATTTAGTTGTATGTAAGTCCAGATATTAGGTCATATGGTCTCCGCATTCTGGAACTTGGCATTGCAAGTCTAGGCATCTTAAACGGTTACAAAAAAGGAAAATATTATTCCTCTGATACAAAAAAAATAGCCTAATATAATCATGTGAACATTAGACTGCCTTAGTCCAGTAAAATGCCTGCAACTAGCTTATAAATCTCCAAAAGCAAGTCCTAAGGTAGCTTAATAACTATGTGATCAGTGCGTTTTACAGAAAACGTAGCTTATGGATGAACTTGTCAGTATTTAATTAATTCATTAGGAATGTCAAAAGCTCTAAGTTTTTACAACACAGACTTTGTGTGCATTAGTAACAACCAGTAATATACTTACGTGTGTATACCAAGTCTGAAAACACCCACCATCTGTAAGAGTATATTTTCGCTGGGTCTCTTAGTGAAAACATATCTGATATACCAAAAGAAAGTTTATCTCCATATTCTAGAAGGAAATGCTGTTACTATTACTGCCATTTTTTTGAGATATAACCTTTTTTTCATGACCAAAAGCGTTCGACACAATACCCCACTCGGGCATCATAGAAAAGCTCACCAGCTTAGATGTAAACCCATATGTCACAAGATGGGTTGCAAACTGGCTCAAGGACAGAACACACAGGGTTAGAGTTGCTGGTGCCATGTCAGACTCTAAGCCGGTCACGAGCGGTGTCCCACAGGGCTCAGTCCTGGGCCCCCTCTTGTTCGGCATTTATTTTTCTGAAGTGCAGGCAAACATAGGGGGATTGTGGCTGACAAAATTTGCAGATGACTGCAAACTGGGCACCATAATTGACACTCCATCAGACACAGACATCCTCCAGAGAGGTCTCATAGAAATAGATAACTGGTGCCAGAGCCATGGCCTTAAGCTAAATGCCAAAAAATGTATAGTCATACCCTTTGGGAAAAACAAGGTAACCCCTAATTACCACATAGGTGGTAATCCATTAAACACGGAAGAAGTTATCAGGGACCTGGGGACCCAAGTTGACAGTAACCTCTCTTTTGACACTCACATTGCCAAAGTGGTTAGGAAGACCTTCTACATTGCCCACCTGATCATGAAGGGATTCACATCCAGATCAGGAGAGGTCATTGTACCCCTGTACTCTTCACTTATCAGACCAATGATTGAGTACAATGCCCCATTCGGAATGTACCTTACCCGACACCTGCAGTAGTTGGAAAGACCCCAAAAGTTCCTCACCAAAAGGATAAAGGGGCTCAAACATATGTCATACGATGCCCGACTGAAAAAACTCCAGCTCTATTCCTTCGCATACCGTCTGCTCAGAGGTGATCTGTGCCTGACATACAAGGCCATGTCCAACCCGGAATTAATGGACATGCTCCACCTCAAAAAATCCAAATCCACCAGAGCTACGAGAGCAAGAGACTTAAACCTCAACACGGATATAAATAGGACATGCTGGAGGGACAGATTCATCACCCAGAGACTCCCTACACTATGGAACAGAATCCCAGTCCATGTGAGGCAGAGCCCCTCACTGACTCTGTTCAAGAGAAATCTTGATGAGTGGATGGGAGATCGTAGGTTTACCCCGGGAATCATCTCTGTATCACTGCTGGACAGAGGCACAGCAAACTAATGGGTATAGTATTCTCATCCTAAGGGGTGGTGAAAGCCACACACACTCTGGCTAGGCTTATAAATGCCCTAGGGCAGATAGCCTAGTATGAACCTATGAACCACTTCATAAATCAGAAAGAAATAAAGTGGCATGTAATGTATCTTGCTCTATTCATTCTCATCACAGCTGTTACTGTCTTTGTATATGTTATAGTCATTGTAAATTTCTGTACGTTAATGTTCTGCCTTTTGGAACACTTAATGTAGCATATCTGTGTGCTGTGCAGTGCAGAGGAAAATGACACACTTTCTAGTAGACATTTAAAAATATAAAGATGGATGCCACTGTAAAATTATACATCTTTCCTCAGACTTGATGCACAATATTTTGTTGATGGGTGATGTGTCTACTAATTGTTTATATCATCATAATGTTTTTGTTGCTCTGAGCAAAATTCCCTAAAATCTGTCCAGGAACAGAACCGAGGGAAATATTAAACCATTTTGAGTTTCTTTAGATTTTTTTAGACTATCAAACCACAATAATTATGCTTCTAGTCACTTAAACATACTAGGCTGATACAGTAAATCATATCATTGATTACTGGTAAAAAAGTGTGATTACAGGGAAAGTTGCACTGTATTGCTCATAAGGAACTCATAGGGTGGGAGGCTGGCATAATGGTTAAGATGTTTACCTTGCAGACACAAGGTGCAGGGTTTGATTCTCACATGGAATAGTTGTCTAGGCTTAAAATGGCCCACAAAGGCAATTAGCCTAGTAATAACCTATGAACCTAGGAACTCCTAATTTTGCTACCTCACTTATTCTAGTAACCATAGGACAGAGTTATTTGTGAATCAGGAATGGAAACAATTGACAGAAACTGGAAATGTTTGCAGACATAACAAAATGACTAAGGACACCGATGTTCTGTTGTTCCTTAAAAATATCATAAAATTCCACAGATTTAAAAGGAGTATCTGGAAAACATGACATTCCAATACATTTTGCATTTTAACCCAGAACACACACTCCTATTTCTTCATCTGTTTACTATCTGTGCTTTATTCAGTGTACTATACTTAGAAACTTTTAAACTTTTGATTTTACGTACATGGAGTAAAAATATAAGAAATTTGCTATAATGACTGGAAATAACACTTCATAACAGATATACCACCCAGATATAACTCTCAGAACTTTAGAGAATTTTCTTAGCTTATGAAAATAGGATTTCATTTTAATAGTACCAAATTATTGTATCTGGACATTTTACGAACCAAAGGGGGAGTAACAAAAGTATAGCACAGAGTTTCTACTGCGACTGCAATATTTTCAGAAGTGATAACATAATTTATCTTCTTGTTTCTGTGTCAGTATTTTTTAAATAATCTGTACTGTGGAGCAGAGACTTGGTATTTGATTAAATGTTACAGTACTACCAATGCCGTTTTTAGTAATAGTGTTTTGGAAATAATGTTTTACTCAAAGGCCCAAAAAATAAACCCTTGCAAGAGAAGACTGTACCTGGCATTAATGGCAGCAAGCATATTTGCCATCATGGCAGTATTTTGGGATGAATGCAGCAAAGTCCCAGAACATTTTCTCTTCAATTCTTGTAAATTTGAACCTATTTTGTTAGCCTGTTTTAATTTTTGTTGTTGTTGGAATTGTTAGGCTTTTCTTCAAGGAATATTTGATGTTCTTCGTATTTAACTATTGCAGTCATCACTTTTAGGTTATTCTTCAAGGAATATTTGTTTTAATTTGGCAGCAAATTCTTTTCTTTTCGAAGTTGAGATAAAACAGCAAAAACAAATAGGCCCTCAGCTATGTCAATTTGAATGTAGTCTCACATGAAAAACATTCTGAACTACAGGTAGGTATTAACACTTGTCCTGACTGATGATGGTTTATTTTATAGATGACCCCTTTTACGTTTGGATGGCCTGTGGTTTCTTGGCCATAGCACAACACAAATTTTACAGAAGGTGCACCATTATTAAGTCTATTTATTGCCAGAACATTTGTGATATTATTCTTTATGGTGGGCATTACTAAAGACGTACTTACCATCCGAGACTTATCCTTTTTGTCAAGAGTTATGCATCAGCTTTGAAAGTGTTTTCGGATTAAGCAGCTGAAATGTTAGTTTGTCATCACAGACTGATTATTTAGCAGACAGGATCAGTAAAACATTGGAATCCATGTTTAAAAGGGTAACTGAAGCAGATGTTAAGAGCTGAGATTAGTTATTACCCTATTTGTTTGCAGTAAGAGAGGTGCCAGGCGCATCAGTGGGGTTACACCATTGAAATTACTGTATGACAGTTATCCAAAAGGCCTACCTCATGTTGCTGTGGAGACCTGGAAAGGAGAGAAAATGGCATTCAAAAGAATTATGGAGTACAACACTGTACAGGTGCAATACTCATAATAAAACAGAACATGCTGGAAGCTCAGGAAATGCAGAAAACAATGTATAATAGGAATGGTAACATCTTGGTGTTTGGCCACCAGCAGAAAATACATTTTTAGCTAAGTGATATAGTCCATTTGAAATCTTGGAAGAGTTAAAGGGCATAGATTCTAAGGTCAGGCAGAATGGTAAAGGAAAACTAGAGCAAATCCATCGCATCAATATGTTAAAATGATGGAAATTAGGTTTATTGTAAGCACAAAAGAAATCACATTGGCAACATACTGAAGACAGACTTGTAGAAGAATTTTATCAGAAATGTCAACCTTAGAAGCCAAAGGTAAATGCAAAAAACAAACCAAAAATACAAAATAATAGAGCTGAGAATACTATTAGTAAATGAGAAAACACTTCAGAAGTAAAATAAATGTACACACAGGATATTCTAACAATTAGGTTAGTGTTGCCTTTGAACTGAATAGTGAAAAAATGTGGCCTCCACAGAGTAGCTACTGAGATGACCTGGACTGTCAGCATGAGGAACAATATGAGAAATGAAAAACAGAAGCTAGCAAAGCTTTCCATTCTATATGTAATATTATGGAAGGAATTAAGAATAAAAATGTCAGATTTTGAGAAAGCAAGGATATGTTTACAACACAAAGAATAAATGTAGATGGGCGTCAGACAAAGTAGGTACAGGGTTTTAGAAGGAACCTGGATACTGCTTTATTACACCCATAAAATTGTTAGTATGTGTAACTTGCAAGAAGGGACTCTATTACCAGAATATCAGATGGCAGATGGAAAGCCAATTCTTAAGATAGTAAATAGGTTCATAGGTAGGTACTAGGCTATCAGCCCTGGGGCCTATACAAGTCCAGCCAAAAATTTACTCTGGCTTTTGCCACCCAAGAAAATTATTTTCCTGTGCCACTGTTGAGCAGAGCCACAGACTTGCTCTTAGTTTTGAAGGTGCAGTTACACTTTACTACACTGTTATTACATGGGTTGCTTTTGGCATTAATAGTACTACTTTTGTGGACTTTTAGCCTGCATTCCACCTTGACATGTTGACCAAGCTGTCAGCATCATGCATGCAGCCTTCTTACTACAGTTCAAATGATTGTCACAGTCTATTAACCCTACATTCAAGTTTAAACCCAGGGGTCATGTAGCATTTTGATCTACCGAATGCTATATGTGATCTAAATGTTGTAAAAATGTATTTTTATGTATGTTGGACTTAAAGTATTGCAAATGCCATTTTTTGAAGTAGATGCACATGTTATTGTTTTTTAAAAGTGGTCAGATATGCTGTATATCAGAGGAGAAATTCCTGCACCTGGGCTAAATATATAAATGATATATTTTATGTTTGTATAAATGGAAGGCTGCCCTCTTCTAAGCTATGGCTGATATGTTAAAGTCTCAAAAGGGGGGCTTCATTGTGGAGACCATCATTATGCCTCAGGGGAAGGTGGAGGTGGGTCCTCATGGCTGAAGTTCAATGTCCAGGAAGGAAGGAAGGAGGGTTGCCCCCAAGTGCTAGAGGGGAAGCTTTAGAGAAATACTAAACTCATAGGCCTGGAGCTGGATGCTGAAGAGAAGTATGTTAATCTGAAGTCTGCAATGAATTCATCTTAGTTAGTCAGAAGTTGTCTTTGTATTTGGACTTTACTTGAACCATGGAGGAATGTGTACATGGACATTTTTCAGTTGGTGACACATCTTCAAGGTCATCAGAACTATGAGAGATACAGTAACAAGGCTCCTCCTTGTCCTGGCTCTCAAGATCGTATCACATACAGATGCTGTAGTTAACCTGAAAATATGTGGCAAGTACTGGTGGTGTTCTGAACTCATACATTAATTAAAATGTGCCACTGTATCAAAAGCAGTATTTGATTTATACTGCACTATGATGACCCCACCCTCCTGTGCATCTCACACAGTCCAAATGCCTTGACGCTTTTCCTCCAGAAGTACTTTAATATTATGTGTCAGCATGGAAGTAACAGTAAGAAGCTACATGAGAGCAAAAACAATATTTTCTTGTCCCCCCCATATCCACCCCAAGGGACCCCACCTTATAACTCCACAGCCTTTTTGCAGAGGAGGGAGCTGGATATCCTGGGTTTATAGTTCAAAGTTTGAAAACTTCGAATCTCATATGATCGACATCATATGAGCGAAGTTTTCAAACACTGAATGTTACAACAGAGATCGCCGTAGGGAATATTTCCCTTCATGTTAATGTAGTGCGATCTCAGAGATGGTATATTTAAGTAGCGGGGGGTGTGGTGGGGCACAGGGGTGCTTGCCCCCCTGCATAGAGCATTCAGGTAGTTTTTTTTATTTTTATTTTGTTTATATTCGAAATTTGAAAACTTCGCTCATATGGAGTCGACCATATGAGATTCGAAGTTTTCAGACTTCAAACATATAATATAGACCCAGACATCCCAGGGCTATGTTAGAACTCTGTGGGCCATGTGTTCCTGCTCAAGAAGTCCAGTATGCCCATCCATTCCCCTAGTGGTGAGAGCAGAATGGTAGGGATTGGGTTAGAAAGCTGGTCCCCCAAAGCAGCCTACCCCTAGGCCTTGTTCAGGGGAGGTGGCACATATGGTCAAACACACACACACACACACACACACACACACACACACACACACACACACACACACACACACACACACACACACACACACACACACACACACACACACACACACACACACACACACACACATATACACACACATACACACACACACATGCCCACACATACACACGCACACGTGCACACACACAAACTCTTATTCCCTATCTAGTAGGGAAGTGCCTTCAGTATGAACCAATGTGGTCACTGCAGATGGGGAGTGTACTCAGCCACCAGTAGATGTCACCAGTGTAGCCACTTTATGCCCCCCCCCCTCGATCAGGCATTCAAGCTGATCCTCCCTTGCTCAGTCTGTAAAATATCAGTGCCACTAGCCAAATCTAGGTTTTATGTGCAGCAAAATATTAGTGCCATTAAACAAACATGGGTTTTATCTGCTGTAAAATATCAGTGCCACTAACCAAACCCCGGTTTTATATGCTGTAAAATATCAGTGCCACTAACCAAACACCGGTTTTGTGTGCTGTAAAAGATCAGTACCACTAACCAAACACCAGTTTTATGTGCTGTAAAATATTAGTGCCACTAACCAAACACCGGTTTTGTGTGCTGTAAAATATCAGTGCCACTAACCAAACATGGGTTTTATGTGCTGTAAAATATCAGTGCCACTAACCAAACAAGGGTTTTATGTGCTGTAAAATATCAGTGCCACTAAAAAAACAGGGGTTTTATGTGCTGTAAAATATCTGCCACTAATCAAACATGGGTTTTATGTGCTGTAAAATAACAGTGCCACTAACCAAACACTGGTTTTATATGCTGTAAAATATCAGTGCCACTAATCAAACATGGGTTTTATGTGCTGTAAAATATCAGTGCCACTAACCAAACACTGGTTTTATGTGCTGTAAAATATCAGTGCGACTAATCAAACATGGGTTTTATGTTCTGTAAAATATCAGTGCGACTAATCAAACATGGGTTTTATGTGCTGTAAAATATGTGCCACTAATCAAACATGGGTTTCGTGTGCTGCAAAATATCAGTGCCACTAACCAAACAGGGTTTTTTTTGTGCTGTAAAATATCAGTGCCACAAATCAAACAGGGGTTTTATGTGCTGTAAAATATCAGTGTCACAAACCAAACACCGTTGTTATGTGCTGTAAAATATCAGTGCAACTAACCAAACAGGGATTTTATGTGCTGTAAAATATCAGGGCCACTAACCAAACAGGGGTTTTATGTGCTGTAAAATATCAGTACCACTAATCAAACAATGGTTTTATGTGCTGTAAAATATCAGTGCCACTAACCAAACATGGATTTTATGTGCTGTAAAATATCAGTGCCGCTAACTAAACACCAGTTTTATGTGCTGTAAAATATCAGTGCCACTAATCTGCTGTAGAATATCAGTGCCACTAACCAAACATGGCTTTATGTGCTGTAAAATATCAGTGCCACTAACCAAACATGGGTTTTCTGTGCTGTAAAATATCATTGCCACTAACCAAATATGGGGTTTTTGTGCTGTAAAATATCAGT
>NC_056729.1:1710101417-1710128917 GCF_019279795.1 Protopterus annectens | reverse complement strand
AAAGTGTTGAGCTCTTTATTTGTTCTGTACTCAAAGACTGTGAATGTTTAGCATGCAGAAGTTTAGGTACATGATTGCTACAGGTCAGTTTTCTCCTACCTTGAAGTTATAATGAGTCCAGGATTTCAGATGGTAATGATGTAACCAGACTGCAGTCACCATTATAAAGTATGTTGTGTTGTAAAGAAAGAAACAGGCTTCCCCTTTAACAGCAGTGAGTTAAGTCCAGCCAAAGTTTTCCTAACATATGAGTAATCGTTTTCAATGATCTCTGCGTGCTCTGTACTGACATATGTTAGACATTAAACTGCAATTTCAGAGATTTACAGCACATTAAGTAATTTGTACGTTATTTTAAATCCAATGTGCTGAATCTGGGAAATCAAAATAAAACTTAAAACACATCAAAACATTAAAAAGTCGCAGAGCTAGTGGTTTTATGGAACTTGCATATTGACATCTTAGACAGGGGGCATGGTTCAGAGTCATAAAATGGCTAATGAGATGACATTTTCTAGTGAATATGATGCAGAAAACTGTACTTTCTAGACAGAGGCAGGATTGTGAAATGCAGGACTTGAATTTTCCACTTCTTTTTCCCCCTCAGAAACTTGGATAGCAACATTTTTCTAATGCAGTATTAAATGCTAGCCGAAAAGTTAATATGAGCAGGACTTCTGGTTCAGGTTTCTGCAAGCCTTGAATGTTCCCTGTACAGCATTTACAAGGTGTGCATGGTCAAATAACTTACTGACAGTTTTATACAGGCATTAGTATTATAAGGAAATGAGAAATAATGTGGTTCAAACCTTGCAAAGGGTACTGAAACTCATATGCACAGCATTGAGTCAGCAGGTCAGATGCATTTAGGACAAACAATCCTGCTTTATCCAAGTTACTTTCACTGATATACCTCAACATATTACATTCTTGTGTGGTTTACACATGAAAGGTAGAATGAGAAAAGAAGCCTGCTATGAAGTATTAACAGAAATATATTGTGTTGTCAGTAAAAAACAGGTGCTTGATTAACACAACACTAGCCAATGGAATTGGTGTTGGTTAATGCAAGATTAGCTGTCTAAATTATAGGATCCATTGCTTTGTATTGTAGGTGAACAAAGTCTGTAGCTTAATTAATTTTTCTGAGCTCACTTTTTTGTATGACTGATGTTTGACTGTAGTGATACTAAACGCAGGCAGAACAAGATTTAGGGTGATACAGCATTGTTCACTCTGAGATTCATGAAACATGGCCCATTGGTCATTTTCTTAGTCCAAAGAACCAAAGCTAGAGTGAGGGCTAGAACCCATTGGGTCCCAAGATCTGAAACATCCTGTTCACCCTTCACTTCCCACCCATGAGGTTATAACTGCTAATGCATCAAGAATCCTAAATTTGCTACCAGCTGAATTTACTAAAGATCTTCTCCCTGATAGTTTGTTAGGTGAATGTTACAGTCTAGGGCAATCAAATGGAAATAACAAATGAAGAACTACTCATTGGTTAACACACAGTCCCTTTAAGGGGTAACGTGGGAGCAATGTCTGATTATGTGACTTGCTCAAGGTCACACAATAAGCAAGTGAGGGCTGAGGAAATTAAACCATGTACGTTAAGAACTACAGCTCACAGCCTTAACCCTGTGTGACACCTGCACGGTGTAACCCCATTAGGTGGTGCCAGTGAATAATGTACATGCGTCTGTTTAAAACCATTACAAATTAACATTATTTGAACCGTTACAAATTAACATTATTTGGAGATGAGGCTCAAGAATGTAATGCTGCAACTATTAGTTTAGAGGGCATCATGTATATCTTCTTTTCATAGGTTTATAAACTGGAACTAAGCTAGCTGCCTTTGTGGGCTCATTTTAAGCCGTAGTCAGTTACCCAATGTGAAAATCAATCCCTGCACCTATTGTCTGTCAGGTAAACACCTTAACCATTATGTCATGTTTGCATGCTGTTGCTTTGTTTTGGTCTTTTGTTGCCATATGCAGTCTTTTGCTAGAGATATCCATGGCTTCTTGAACTGATAAGTACAATAATACATTTACCTTTAGCACTGAGCTTATAGGATTAGAACCACTGAGGTGCATCTGTGCCACCAAGTTGGCAAATGTATTTTGTCTTAGTTTTATATGCTGGTTCTCACAAAACAAGAGTGGAGACACACTGTTTTTCTCCCATTCTTTACAAAATTGAGCATTTCTATATTCTGCATCATGGGTGGCAGTGGTAAATAAAGTTTCCCATTGTTGTGATGACGTGAATGCTTTCATTCTGGGAGGGAAGGTGGCGTTTCTGCTTATGAACTAGTATTTCCCCCAGTGATGTAGGATTTGCTGAAATTGCACTGTAGATATCCACTGAATTCAGCTTATAGTCATGGGGAGAGCTAACTGACAGTACATGCTGTGTTGCGTATTACAAAAAGTAGTCCCACCCATTTAAGGCATAACAGAAATCCCCGGTGTACTAGAACAACTTATGTGATGCAGCTGAATTGCTCCAGCTCTGTGTTTTTCATTTCCAACCGACTGATGGCAGTAGAGGTTGCAGCCCCTGGAGGGGTATTACTAGTAACTCTAAGGTTAGAGCAAATGGATCAACACTAAGCAGTTAATGGTCTGCTGAAAAGGTATGCAGAAGGGGGGGGGGTAACAGAATGCTTTAATGCATTCAGACCTGCCTGTTTGATTGTTGTAACCTAGATTCTTGAACCTGTTTTATCCTTAGGCATCCTGAGTACTTTTTCCTCACTGATTCTGGTAAGCTGGCGACATATTCTTTTTTAAAACTTTCTCCATATTATGAATGTGCAGTACTTCCGTGTTTTTTTCCTTAGTATCGTGTAATATTTATAAATATCACTTGAAGCACCTGCTGCCTGTTACGGAATGCACTCGGGCAAATTGAGGGGGTGAAAGGATCGAAGGATTTAAAAGGTTGCAGTCAGTCGAGAAGCCCCAAATTTATTGCTACAAACAAATGAGTTTAGAAATAACCACTGTTTAGAAATAACTACCGTACTCTGTGATGTACTGTGTGCCACAATCCCTGACCTTTTCAAGGTTATTTTTAAATTATTCGAGCAATGTCAATAAATCCATATGCAGCGCTTGATGTGCTGGGTTGACTCCACTGTTTCTTTTTACAAGAATTCATTTCATCTCAGTAATCTGTTAGTAGAAAAATAATCCACAACCATTCTACCTAGCATAGCATTTAAGGAAGTGTGATTTTCCCCCTTTTTTCTTTCCTTTCTTTAAAGTAATTCACACTGAAAAGACTTAAAAATGTTCATACTGAAATGTTGAGTGTGATGATCTTTTTTTTATGAAGGGGAAGTCTGCATTTTAAGGAAACATTTCTGGGCCTATCTCAGGTATTTCTTTTCCAGGCAGCTGAATTAAAGAATCTCAACAGCGCATTTCATATTTGTGTTAAAGGTTTGTTAGTATATTCTCATAGATCTGCGAATGTATGTCTGTGTTAGTTCCATTCTTTGTTAACATGATACGACTTACCAAGCAGAGTTCCTGTTTTATCAGGGTAAAATGAATCCTGTGAGGAAGTTAAGGTACTCACTTATAGACTCAGGGGTGTACACTATATAAATCAAGAATTGTAGAAATGCAGGAATCAAATCTGGTTTTGTGAGATATAGCAAGCTTGTTTATTGCCTGCTACACTTTGCACTGTAATTTTATCAAATAAATAAACATAAATGTATGCTTGTAGTGAGCAGACATAAACAAGAAATTGAACTATTGCTGTTTAACAGTGCAGAACCTAAAGGAACATGGCACTGAAAATGGAAACTGTTTCAATAAACTGTAGAAATGAAAAAAAGGAACTTTACCCAGAGCTGTCTGCTGTGGGCATTAATTCATTCATGCGAAAAAAATACATTGTTTATTGGCCTTTCACACTTTTAAATTACTGCACTAATACGCCACTGCCAGTATAATATTCTCTATTTATCCTGGGATATAATTGAATTGTTCTGTGAAAAAAGGCATACTTGAGTGCCACATTTGCTTGACTTACTTCAAGGTCATAAATCGTTTATATTTATCATAGATGTTTGCATCTCACTCTGAAAGGGAAAGATGACAGATTATAGTGGCATATGGTACATGCAAGTGTGCATTTCTATGTATGCAGGTATGTATGTAAACAGTAGATAGAAAAAAATAAATTATATCATACAGTGATAGTGCAGACAGATGCCTTTTTCATGAAAATACTTTATATGCAAATCTTGAAGGGCACTAGTACACAAGAAGCAGTAGGAAAGGCTGGAACTGGTGCTATTTTAATAGAGCACTTCGTCTGAAGCACATTTATTTTTGATTTTTATTTGAGTTTCTTTTATGTGTCTGCAGGTTGATTTAAAGGGGCAGTAAATTACTAGAGAGAAGACTAGCAGACCATACACTTAATCAAGTTAGTAGCCATAGAATCTGTCTAGTGAGTGACTTGTTTGAAGGGAAACGAAAGGCCATTACTGCAGCTAATTTGTATTGGATGGTTTACCCTGTTTACATACCCCCCCCCAAAAAAAAAATATGTTCACAAAATGATGAAAGACAGCAGACTAAATTTAGTCTAGTCCTTCATTAGACAGCCTATCATGTCTAAGTTTTATAAATCTTTTGAACCAAGTATTGATAACTGACAAGCTAGCTGAGTAAGTGTCAGCCTTCCGTGTGATTTCAAAGTAGATTATTTTTCATAAAAGTGACTTAGTGGCAACAGGTGTATCACTGATCAAGAGTTCTTGTGCTTGATTTATGTTCTTGTTTCAGTACAGTGGTGCAGCGGTAGCATTGTCGCCTCACAGCAAGAGGTTCTCTGGTTCGATTCTCAGCTGGGGTGCCTTCTGTGTGGAGTCTGCATGTCCTCCCTAAGTTCATGTGGGTTTCCTCTGGGTGCTCTGGTTTCCTCCCATGTTACAAAGATGTGTCTGGAGTTTTTCTTCCCAGGCTTCTGCTAAAAATTGGATTCGTTCCAAGTTGGACTTTCCCAGTAAACAAATGTTAAAATAAAAAAAAAATAAATTTGTGAAAAAAGAAATCAGACATTTCAACATTTTTAAAATATGATGTCACAGAAATTGTGAGGCCATTTTTAATACTCAAATGATCCTGTTTAATTTACAGTTATTATGTTATGAGCCATCTGATACCTGCTCTAAATTCAACCACAACTATTACTGCTACCCATAAAAACAGTTCTCTTTGACTGTTCTGTTCTTTTCTGCTGTTACTTTATCAACCTTTCACAATTCAGTTGGTATTGTTGACATTTATAGTGTTCCACCAACTTCCTCTTCATCTCACTCTGATTGGTTATTGCATATCACCTCTATAGAGGTGAGTACTAACATTCTGGACTACATTTCCCTTGTTGAGATTAAGAACAACATTTTTGTCATAAATCTCAACCCGGAAACAAAAATCTAGACAAAGGCCCATAAAAAGTAGGTACAACTGGCCAAAAATCAGGATGCTGATTAACATAAAAATTACATGCATAGCCCCGCCCACTCCAGTGGAATTGTGTGATAAGATTGAAGTCACTAATTAATAAATAATGGCAGACATTTGAATTTCAGACTTAATATCCCTCAGAAAATACATAATAATGCAAAACTTGTTATTCTAGCAACTATCTGAGTTTAGAAGAGCAATATTTAAAATATGTCGCTATTTTTAGGCCTTTCTGCCACCATTATTTTTTTTGAGAGATTGAGAGGTGTGGTTGCTGTGCTCACAGAAAAATGTGAGTGAGTGAGTGTGTGTGCATGTGTGTGTGTGTGCGTGTGTGCATGTTGTGTGTGTGTGTGTGTGTGTGTGTGTGTGTGTGTGTGTGGCGTGGGGGGAGGAGGGTGCACAAGTATTAAGCTGAATGTTTTCTTGTTCTACGAACATATCAGTGGTTTCTTAAATCTGTCATTTTTATTTAATGACCATTGTTGACATCCTAAAATATTTTCCATGCTCCAATTTCAACATTGTTATTGTGTTTCTTTACCTCATGCATTTAACCTGCAGGTAATTTTACTAATTCAGGAAACTGATGTGCATGTAGGGCAACTCTAAGGTATGAGTATACAGTATGGACAGGACTAGCTCCATTTTAATATACACGCACCTATTATTTAATAACCAGAAATTTGTTTGAACACAGTATTGATGAGTTTAGGTACATTAAAACTAGTATACGCCAGCAAGTATCACTTCTCAGTAAGCTGTCAAGTTTGCTATTTTTTTCTCTCTGACAGAAGGAGACAAATTTGCATATAAAATGGTGTGTGTCAGGAAATGATGAAACAAAGAAATGCTGTGGTATAAAGGAAATGGCGTTTTACCATTCAGATCACTGAATATTATCAGAACAATCAGACCTGCTTAAGAATTCCCCCCCAAAAAACTGTAAAGCCATCTCTATGAACCTGTTCCTTGATTGTATGATACTTTGTGTGTGCACCTTTATGTAACCCCTGACTACTCCTGTAAGGAAAGCATGGTGTGATTGTAAAGGCTGAAAGAGGTGGACTTGGAGCTATGGTGACCACCTTTTCAGATGCCAAAGTAAATGGGATATTTTACAGAAATAATAAACCGTACCAGCAGACAGTGGAAAGGAATGGATTTCAATTAATAGACAAAATGACAAAATAAAAGCTCACTTTTAAAGAATTTTAATTGTTTTTGTTGTGTCATATATTGATGAGTTTTTTTTTTTCAGATGCAAAATCATTGTTTTAGGCATATGTTAGAGAAAACGTGGACATTGTTTTTCTAAAACCTCAGGGCATTTGTCATTTCCCTCATGCAGTTGCCTAAATAAGGTCTGACATGCATAAAGAGGAACAGCTGGTAGTACCCTACCTGGAGCACCTTGTGAGTGCAAGCACTCTCCAGCCAAGAGTTAGGGGCAATGTGTGCATAGACAGCCTAGAGCTGACCAGTCCAGCAAAAAAATAGTATCTAGATTAAGTGTCCAGGCCCCAGCTCTGGTGCAAAAAGCACTGTACAGTATACTCTTCCAAATGTTGGCAGAATATGATGATCCCACCTCCTATGTGTAATTGTTTTAACTAAACTCAGAAGTCTCTCCCCCTGCATTACAGAATTTATCTACAGTTTAGCCCCAGCCTTTTAAACTTGATTTCCATCCGTGCACCAACTGTATTCAAATTATGCAAAAATCACACATTCACTGCACCTTTATGTAATGCCTGACCACTCCCGTGAGGAAACCACTGGTGTGACTGTAATGGTCAAGGAGGTGGACGTGGAGCTACTGTGACTGCCTTTTCAGATGCCAGTGTAAATGGGATATTTTACAGAAACAAGAAACTCTACCAGCAGACAGTACAAAGGACTGGACTTCTCTTAATAGACAAAATGACAACATAAAAGCTCACTTTTAAAGAATTTGAATTGTTTCTGTTGCTTCGTATCATATTGATGCATTTTTTCCAGATACAAAATCGATGTTTTATGCATCAGTTAGAGGAAATGTGGGAAATAGTCTTCTTTCGGCTTTTCCCGGTTAGGGGTCGCCACAGCGGATCACCTGTCCGCTCATGATTGGCAGTGGAGTTTTACGATGTTGAGTTGCCAGCCCAGTACCCAACCTTCCACAGAAAGCACACACATGCACGAACTCATACCTAGGGCCAGTTTAGAGTGTCCAATCCACCTACAGCATGTCTTTGGGATGTGGGAGGAAACCGGAGCACCTGGAGGAAACCCACGCAACCACAGGGAGGACATGCAGACTCTGCACAGAAGGCACCCCAACTGAGGATCGAACCGGAGAACCTCTTGTTGTGAGGTGGCAATGCTAACTGCTGCACCACAATGGCCGCCCGAAATGTGGAAAATAATGTTTTTTCTAAAACCTCACAACATTTGTCATTGTATAACAAACTTTGCAGTTAGTTAGTTACCTTTCTTTTACAGTTAGAATTAGTCCATTAACCTGATATTATTAACCATAAACAAATAATAATCCTGAACAATTTAACCCCCTTTAAGTGAATACAGTCAGCAAGCAGACAACAATATACAGTCCTGGGTGTTAAACACTGCTTTCATAACACATTACCAACTATTTGGATGTATCATTTGTAGTGTATACACAACTTACACTCAAAGATGACAAGTTGATAGTGTTCAGACTCCAGACTTCTAGTAGTAGTAGTACAGGACCTTGGTCATTTTTAATAATCTCCACAAGCAGAAAGTAGCAACACGTATAAATGTTCACAGGAAAATAAGTTAAATGTTCACACTTGCATCCAGTGAACCAAACAGCGGATAGAGAGTGAGTCCAACTAAATAACTCCACCAAAAGATGTTTTAATGAGTATGTTAGCGCTTTCACAGTGATAAAACACCACTACATCAGACATATAAAACCACATAATAACAAATAATTTATATCATAATCCATTAAAATATAACCAATCAAATCTAAAAACAGTAATAGTGTATCCAATCATAAAGTACATAGTTCTAACCTAAGGAAAGAATTAAAGAGAAAAGACATGTACAACAGTAGAAAGTCTAGTTCACTTTAACAGTGCATAATTCCAACATTTAAAATCCATAAAAAGAAAACCTAGCCTAACCCATTAGCAGAAGGATCCAGTGTACTGTACCATGCTATATATCATTTAAAAAGAGCCCTGTTTTTAAGAATGGGCTTTAGTGGAACCCTGTCATTTAACCCTTTACCTGTGCCAGCTCTAAACCTGACTATCCATCTAGTCTCACATGTCTCTGTATTGTTCATTAAATCTCCACCACGTTCATTTTCTGTCATAACTTCAACAACCAAAAACTTAAACCAATGTGTATTGCCATGAGCAGAAATATATTTCGCTAAAGCATTAAGTCATAACACCATTCTTAATATTTTGCACATGTTCTCTAATCCTACACTTGAGCTTCCTGTTGGTCTTTCCAACATAGAAAGCCGAACATGTGCAACATGTAGCTAAATAGACCACATTCAATGAATTATAATCAGCCACAGTTTTGTACATATAAGATAGTCCACTGTCTGGATGTAAAAATCTACCTGAGGTATCAATAAATCTACAAAAGTTACACTTATTGCAAGGAAAAGTACCATATATAATATCTATAGATGGAGCAGCAACCCTACTTTAGGACAGCACAATAACCTTTTGAGAGACTTTCTATTCTTAAATAGAAAGCTGGGCTTATCACTCACTATGTTCTTAATATCAAAATCATTAATTAGTACCAACCAATGTTTCTTAACTATGTCCGTTATCAATGGAGTAATATGTGTGGGTGTGCACCACTTGTTCAGTTAAACTCCTCCCCATCTGGGAAGTGATACTACTATTGAGAAGAATATGGTTTGGCTATCGTCATCCTCAAACTGGGTATTTCATTAAGTATAGCCTCTGTGGTATTGTCATTATATCATCTTGCATTAAATCTGGTTCTCAAGGCATTCAATTAATTCACAAAATCAGTATCCTTTGCATTCAATCTCGATGCCCTTAGGCCCGGGCCTCTCACAATATTTCTGAAAATGTGATACGGATGCATGCTCGTTCTATGAAGCATCGTATTCCTGTAACACTCTTTTCTAAATATTTTTGTGATCGGGCCACTATCTGGTCTCTTATTTACATTTATCTATATACCAGATTTAATGAAAAATTAATTAATTGATTAATGAACAGGAAGAAGACCAGCAACAGTGAAATTAGTGAATAAATTTCAGATTATAAAGCATCAGTGACATTTGTGAAATATGGCTTTGCAAGGAAAAGGGGAAAGATTGGACTTTTGTTGACTTTGTTAAACTTGTGGAGGACTGAAAAGCTTATGCACCACTTCATGTCATTAATGTTTCGAAAGACACTAAAACCAAAAGAAAAGGAGAAATAAAAAAAAACTATAAGGAAAAAAAACATTGTTCATAACAGTATTTGTATAAAACATTTAATGATATAAATTGCATGTTTTATAGAAAAGCATTTTCATTTATTGCTGGATGTGATAAAGATAGTAAAGTAAGCATCCCATACCTCTCAACTGTACAGATTTTTGCAAAATGTCCAGATTTGTGCCTCATATTTTTGGCCCATTTTTAATAAAATTATGGTTTTCTGTCAAATCATTGGCAAATCATTAAAGATTGAAGTTAGAAAATAATGACAGACATTTGAGTTTCAGACTTAATACCCTTCATAAAATTAATGTTAATGGAAAATCTGTTATTCTATCAACTTTCTAAATTTGTAATAGCAATATTTAAAAAGTGTCTCTATTTTTGGGCCTTTGTCCGTCCATTATGTAAGGTTTTGCCACATTTCTTTGCTCTTGGGCCTTTGTCCGTCCATTATGTAAGGTTTTGCCACATTTTTTGCTCTAAGAGGTTGAGAGACATGAACCAACTGCATTTTTTCCTTTTCACTTTTAGGAAATGTAGACATTACAATGTAAAAAGAGAAGAAAAGGTGGAAAAAGTTAATAAGCTGTAATCTTGTTTTTTTGAGGTTGGGGATGGGGTGCAAAAGTGTACAGACTATAAATCATGTAGAGTTGGTATGTTATCTCACACTTTTGCATAGTCGAATGTCTGGAAGCAAGTAAATAAGAGAACATTAAATGTAATGAAAAGTTTTCCTTTAGCATTTAAAATGTTCAGTTTGAGAAGTCTGTAGCTAAGGGCAGATGCACATATCATTCTTAGGTTTCCATGAAGACAAGCAGACTGGTATGGAATTAAAAACAGAGCACTTTTTAAGACTAAAAGTGAATGTTTTCTGAAAACATACAAGCTATTGTTCACATCTGGGAGGGTAGAAAAAGATAAGACAAGAACAGACCTCATTTACTGGTGGAGATCATAGAAGGCTGCTGGTGGGATAGAGTTAGGCCCATAAAGGCAAAAGGAAAACTTGTTCCCAATCAGACGATAGCACTGCTCCTGGGCTCCTCATAAGATGCAACATTATCAACATTTAGAAGGTCTTGATGCTAATACTCATTTTACAATGAATGAGATAAATATATTACTCAGAAGGTTTGGAACAGAAGGCAAGAGTCTTCAGCAATGAAAGACACGTGACAAGAATTTAAAAGAGTTACCATATGAGGTGTGGCAGGAAACATTTCAGCTGTCATATAAAAAGAACATGTACATGATTAATACGTCTATATTAGGAAGCTGGTATGTATGGGAGATGTTTATGTGTTTCCAACTCATCTAGAAGAAGAAGAATGTTTACATTTTTTCCCCTTTTTTCTGGAGATCTGGGTTAAATCCTATGGCACCAATTATCTTCTTAAAGTGTAGAAAAAAAAAACAAAGGACAAGGAAAATAAGTCAGTAATTAAACTGCTTCACAAAAAAGTATCATGAAGTTTTATTAGGAGCGATGACAGTGAAAAGCAAAAGCGAAAGTAACAGCGGTGAAGTAAAGGAATATGGAATAAGATGATGTTTGGGACGTTGTAGAAAATGGTATAGGCAAATACAGAGCACATTTTATTTAGCCATTAAAACAATTGGATAATCAGATAAAAACATACAAAAAAAAGGGAAAGCAAGTAAGGTTTGAGAGTATTTATCCAAGTGATGTAATGGCATAAATGGAGTGCAACATAAAAGAGGAAAAGATATGCAATGTTTGTAGAGAGTATGAGAATAAGGACCAGCCCTGGCATTTATGAAGCTCGGCACAAGGACGGTTTTAGCCTTGCGCCAAGCATCCTCATTACAGATGGTGCAGCAGCGCCACATGAATAAGTATGAGGGCGCGCCGCCGCACCCTCAACATGCACAGGAAACATGTGCGAATGAAGGGAGCATGTACAAGTGCTCTATGGAGGTGTAAACATGCCCTGACAGTTGCACAACCTACTATGCTTACTATTAGAGCATGCCTCTAATAGTAAGCCAGTAATTCAGTGTCAGTGGAGAAATGTACAAGAGTGTCCACGAACATTGAAATAAAATCGAAGTAGTAAACACACAAGCACTTAGTGGAATGCTGAGCCCCATCCCTAGAACTTTCACAATTAGATTTCCCCGTGTCCCTGTTTTACATTTGTATTGCTGCAATATTGAAAATGTAAGCAAAGCGCAATATGTTTGCACGTCGCTGCCCTCCGCCGAGCGTAGCTTACACATCAAAATAATTCAACTAGAGAAAAACATGCGGAATCAACGTAAATGTCAATCGTGTAGTGGTTAGAGCATCCGCCTCACGAACAGGCATTCACGGTGCGAGTCCAACTATAGCACATATTTTCCATGTGGAATGAATGTCGTTTTGCTGTAAATCCGACATAATAACATGTAAATGTGAACTTGAGTATCGCATGAGATGTTTAACTAAATTTCATTCAATCAAAGTGGTACTGTCATAATGTATAAGGCACTAGTAAGCAGGTGTAAGCACAAATAAGCAGCAGTAAACATATATAAGTACCAGTAAGCAAGTCTGAGTGCACTTGTGCAGGTGTAAGCAGTGCCCAGCAAAGGAAATGTATATTTATTTTTATTTTATTTTACATTTGTTGACCGGGCTAGTCTAGCTGGATATATGTCCATTTTCAGTAGAGGCCCGGGGAGAAAAGCTCCAAGACAGATACAAACAGACAATAAGTAATGGTTACAAAAAAAAACAAGAAGTAGATACAGAAGATATTTTATGCATTTAACAGTAAATATCATAAAATTATATACAAAGTTTAGAGCAAGATAATATAAATAAGCTAGTGGCTAAAAAAATAGTATCCAGGTTCTTACTAGATGCTTACCATTGCACTACAGAAGATTAAATTAGTGGAGAGAGAAACAGCTAGAAAAGATATTAGTAGCATTAATGATAGTTTAGTCAGGGTTGGTACAAGGACACAGCCAGTGTGTTTTCAGGAAAGTTTTAAGTTTTTTGTTTGAAGAGTGGTAAGGAAGGAAGGGAAGTAAGTTCAATAGGTAGAAGGTTCCAGTTTTTCCCAGTTATGTTTGAGAATAGAGAGTCCCCTGCCATGTTGTGAGACTTGCTGATGTTAACTAGGAGTTCATTTGATGAATGCAAGGCATTACGATTTTTGTAGGGGGTTATGAGGTCTGAGAGTATTGGAGTATTGTTTGGCTGGTAAAGGACCTTATGGGTAATTGTAAGTTGGTTGAGTTGAAGCTGGTTTTGAAGTTCAAGCCATCCGAGTTGTTTGAGATTCTGACAGTGATGGGTTCTGAAGGGTTTACCAGTGGCAAATCTGGCAATATTATGATAAGAGGTAGCAAGTTTGAGAAGATTCTTTTTGGATAGGTTAGTGTATATTGGTGAGGCATAGAGTAGAGTAGAAATTAGATGGAACTGGGCAATGGTAGTTCTTGCTATTGGAGTAAGGAAGGGTTTGACTCTGTACAGGCAGCCCATTTTTCTGTTAACTGATTTTATAGTGTTGTTAATGTTGGTGTCGAAGTTAAGGTTGTTGTCTATTGTAATACTAAGGAGTTTGGTGGTAGAGTCTGGGTATATGAGGATACCATTGTTAGAAATGACTGAGATATATATTGGTGTGGACCTACAAGTAGGAGTAAAGAGCAGGAGCTTTGTTTTTTGGGATTCAATAGGAGGCAGCGCTTTAAGAACCATGTCTCAACTATGCTAAATACTTTCTGGGTTTGACATTGCAGTTCAGAAGCAGATTTAGCTGTGCAGATTAATGTAGAGTCATCTGCATATTGTATACAAGTTGCATTGGGAATAGCCAAGTAGAGATCATTAATAAAAATTTTAAAAAAATGGGACCTAGAATGGAGCCGTGGGGAACTCCCAGTGTGACTGGCAGGTGGGATGATAGATTATTTTCCCAGCACACTGCTTGTTGCCTATTGCTCAGGTAGGAAGTAAACCACTTTATAGATGGACTATCCAGGGAAAGTGATTTGAGAATATTGATAATCAATGTGTGGTTTACCATATCAAAAGCCTTTGAAAGATCAATAAATAGTGCTGAAGAGAGTAAATTGTTATTGCGGTTTCTATTAATGGTGTCTGTAAAGGATAGGAGGGCAGTGGTGGTACTATGGAATGGCCTAAAGCCATGTTGGTCCTTAGCTAGTAAGTTATGTTGAGTTAGATGGCCTATTAGCTGATAGTGAATGCATTTTTCCATTATTTTTGCTAAGGGGGATAGAAGGGCTATGGGTCTATAGTTAGAATATTCATTGGAATTGCCACCTTTGTGTAGGGGGATAATGTGTGAGACTTTCCAACTGGTAGGGATATATCCTTCTTTAATGGTTCTGTTTATCAGGATGGATACAGGATAAGCAACTGCTTTGGCTACTTTTTGCAGGTATTCAGCTGGGATTTGGTCAGTGGAAGGGGTACAAGGCTTCAGTTTTGCTAGGAGTTTGAAAATAAAGTTAGTAGATATAGGTTGTAATAAGAAGGAAGGAAGAGTGCTTGTTATAGAGATATATATATAAAGAAGATAGTCAGACACCCTTCATAAGGGATTCCAGCAACAACCTGCTTACCAGCCCACAGGACATCAAAGGCAGATGGAAGGAGTATTTCCAGTAGCTTCTGAATGAAGAAAACCCCACAGAAGTGGTACTGCCCCAGAAACAGCCTACAATGAGAGTAGAAGAGAAGCCCAGCTTAGAAGAAGTAAGAGCAGCACTAAGGAAAATGAAGTCAGGGAAAGCAGCAGGCTCAGATGAGGTCACAGCAGATATGATAAAGATTCTGGGTGAGCTAGGGGAGAAATGGCTCCTGAGGGTACTAATTGCAGTGTGGAGAGAAAGGCGTATTCCAGATGACTGGAGAATAAGCATACTCATGCCAGTGTACAAGAACAAAGGGGACATCCACAACTGTGGACAGTACAGAGGCATCAAACTCCTTACCACATTGCATGAAAGTTCTGGAGAGGGTGATTGATAAACGGATACGCAGAATAGTAGAATGTAAGATGGGAGATGAACAGTTCGGATTCAGATCAGGATGCAGCACAATTGACCCGATGTTTGCATTGAGACAGATACTTGAGAAGAAACTAGAGAAGAGGAGAGAGTCAAACTGGGCTTTCCTAGACTTGGAGAAAGCATATGACAAGGTGCCAAGAAAGCTGATCTGGGCAGTACTGCGGTGGTTTGAAGTCCCAGAAACATTGGTAGAATTAGTACAGGCTATGTACAAGGACCCAGTGACTCAAGTATGAACAGTGTTTGGCCTCACTGAGGGGTTCCCAGTGGGAGTGGGTGTACACCAGGGTTCGGCTCTGAGCCCACTGCTGTTCATACTGGTAATGGACTACATCAGCAAACAGGTTGGAGGGGTCAGAGCAACAAAGCTGCTGTATGAAGACGATGTGGCAGTACATGCAGACTCTGATCTAGAACTTCAGCAAAGGATAGGAGAATGGAATGCAAATCTGAAGGCACATGGGATGAAACTAAGCACAGATAAGACAGTGGTAATGGCAGCAGAAGCTGAGAATAGAGATAGATGGGAAGATAGTGGAACAGGTAAACAGCTTCAAATATCTGGGAGGTGTGGTTGAAGAGAAGGGTAGTCTGAATGAAGAGGTCAAAGCTAGAATCAGAGGGGCTGCAGCCAACTGGCATAGAGTATCAGGTGTAATATATGGCAGACGAATGCCAAAGAAGCTGAAAAGTAAGGTGTACAAGACAGTGGTGCGACCAGTACTACTGTATGGTACAGAAACCTGGGCAGTAAAGGCAGAACAGTTAAAGAAGCTAGAGGTGATGGAAATGAAGTGCCTGAGAAAGGTGGTAGGATGCACACTGCGGGACAGGTGAAGAAATGAGGACATAAGAGCAGAAGCCAAAGTAGCTCCAATTGCAGAAAAGATCAAAGAAAACAGATTATGATGGTATGGGCACATGTGTAGAAAAGAAGGTAAGAGGAAGTGAGGGCATCCAGCAAAGAGGTGGATGGATTGTGTAAAAGAAGATCTGCGACAGTCAGGCATGAGTGTTGAAGAAGGCAGGAGAGTGGCACTGAATCGAGAGAGTTGGCGACAGTTAATGCGATACCCCGACCCCATGTAAATGGGAAAAGGGGGATGATGATGATGAAGAGTGCTTGTTATGGGGGTGGGAATACTAGAGGTGTCAGGAGATAGATGACTAGCTAGAGTTTGGATGGCATCTGTGAAGAAGGAGTTAAAGTCATTAGCAGTTTGGATGGGAGTCTCATGGTAAGCTCCGATTGGTGTTGGTGTACTGAAGTGTCCTGGATATAGGAGTCTATTGATATTTGCCCAGAATCTTTGAGGGTTATTTTGGTGTGTTTGCTGTATTTTTTAGTAAAATTATTTTTTTTGTCTAGGAGTATGGCTTTTTTAGTTGCATTTCTTATTTGTCTAAATGTCTGTTGAGCAGATGAGCTTTTGGTAGTTCACCACCTAGTCCGGGTTTAATTTCTACGTAGGATTTTTTGCCTGGTATCTTTGGTGAGCCATGGGGCTGGTTTTGATCTAATTCTTATACTGCATATAGGTGCATGTTGGTCTAGGATAGTTAAGAATTTAGAGTTAAAGTATTGGACAGCCTCTTCTAATGGGAGGGTTTTTAGACAAGTCCAATTACAGGCACTAAGTTCACTCAGAAATGGTTCTTGGTTAAAATGCTTGTTGGAGCGTAAAGTCCTATATGATGTTGGGTGGGAGATATCTATTTTTTGCCTAATTATATAGGTTAAGCAATGGTCACTTACATCATCAGGGAAGGTGCCTACTTTGTATGTTTGGTGGTGATTATTAATCAGAATCCAATCTAAGGTGCTCTCTTTTTGGTTTGGTTTGTTAATTCTAGTTGGGGAGGTGATGGTCTGAGAGAAGCCATGAAGGTTAATATGAGAAGTAGGATGCTCAGTATTGATGCACTTCCAATCTATATTGACGTCACCTAGGATTAAAGTTTCTTGTGGGAAGGTTGCTGTGACCCAGCTAAGAATATCCTCTAAGGTGCTAATATTATTTCCAAGAGGTAGATAAATGCATAAGATATTTATGGATTTATTAGAATTAAGCTGAATCTTGGAAATGAGTATTTCTGCATTAGTGTCCTTAGGTGGGGTATAAGGTGAGGTAGTAACTTGTAGCCCTTCTTTGAAAAGAATTGCTACTCCCCCTCCCTTTCTTCTTAATATATTATATCCTGGTGAGATAATCTCATTATCTTGGGTCTGTGGTTTTAACCAATTTTCTGTTAAACATAAAATGTCAAAAGAGTATATGACTAAGAGCGAATGGAGATGAAGAACTTTATTGTTGATGCTTTGGATATTGAGATGTGCTATCAGGAGAGAGTTGGGGAGTTTAATGGGGCTGGGTGGGATAGAGGGATTGGAGGTATAAAGATCAGTAGGGTAAGGCATTTGCAGGGCCTGGGTTAGGCTGGATATCACCATTTTGTAAGGATTGCTTTTTTAGAATGTACAGTGCATAATGTAGATTACTTATTAGAAATTGATATTTCTTGGTTGAGGGATTATAGCATTTAATGTGGGAAAGTCTGTGGAACTTTGCAAGTAGGTAGCTAGGTGTAGATAGTATATTTATATTATTCGGAGAGATGAGTATATGAAAGGATGTTTGTTTAGTTGGGTAGTGAAACTGAGAGTAACGTAGGTGCTCAAAGGAGGTTAAGTGATAGGCTGAGGTTATAAAAGATATTAGTGTGGCAGTAAGCAGTAGTTTCACTAGTACTGACATAGTTGTGGTAGACATGGTGAGAATAGTTGGTTGCAAGGTATTAAAGATAGCTAGGAGAGGTCAGAGCTGGAATAGACATGGTTTGAGTGGTAAGGCTAGGAGGAAAAGTATTATGTAGTTAGAGCTGTACTTGCTTAGGTACAGTAATAAGGTGTGGTGCTAATTGTATCCAAATGTGGGAGTATGTGATTTGTTGGTTAGAGAGGAGGGTGTGGCCAAGAAGTATAAGTTTAGGGGCATTGCTGGTGGGTGGGAATTGGGGGTAGGGTAGGGTAGGGGAGCGAAGTGAGCCCTCAGGGCGAACGGAGTGGGGCTCAGCTTGTTCTAAGGAGTTTTCACATAAAACAATGTGGGAAAGAGCTCAGGTAAGTCCCGAGGTAGGTAAGGCTTTAAATTAATAGTATAGACAGAGTCTAGGCAGGCTGGTAAGGTCAGTATAGTCAGAAAAATAAAAGAAGATTAAAGGAAAGTGGTGAATCTAAGGAGTGTTACAAGTAGAGTAGGAGAATGGGGGTAAAGAAGCAGGAGGCAGGTTAGTTGGTCCTGGTGGTGGTTAGCTCTTTGTTCAAGGGGAGTAGTTTTTAACAGTTTAACATACAGGCAGAGAGCACATACATGAGTTTATTTTCCTTCTTTTAAGGTGTCAGTATATAAGTATGTACAGATATATATATATATTATATATCTATGAAGAATGAACGTTGTAACAATAAATCATACAAAAGGAATGAGAAGGGAATCAACAGCAGCTCTAGTATTATATAGTGCTGTCAGCGTATGTCATATCAAGCTGGGCAGGAGTGAGCAAAGCACTGCTACTCACACCACAGGCAGTATATAACCAGTGGTAGTAACATTGTTGATCTGCTAAGTCTACTTTACAATCAGATGGTAGTTCCTGGTGGGACTACCCAAAATTTGATAGGATTATTGGCCATCTGACCATTACACAAGCAAGGGCAGGTAAGTTCAAGGATTAAATGGTGGGAGAGCCTGCTAATACATGGGTTGGGACAACATACATGTAGGGCCCCTAACGCTCAGGAGAGGGCAATGTGTGGAGGTGTGTCATGGCTGAGATAGCAACTGAACAATGGATGGTATGCGTGTATGTTGAACTCGGGTGAGGTGGAGGAACTATGTATATGAAATTATGGATCCAGGCGTGTCAGGGTTGGATGGGCTGGTTTTAATTGGACCGCCTCATGGAGGTCAGCGAGTTTGTTATAAGTATATATGCATACACACATGCATACATCTATATGTAGAAGCACATTCCCTGTAACATATTCATTCCATTTGCAGACATAAATAACATGAATGTGCCCTTACAAACCTCGACAGTAGATAGAATAATAGGTTGTGCATAAGAGGAAAGGGATGAAACTGCTAAAACGCAGAAGTGTGTACAATGTCTGAAGTCAGTGCTGTGCTGCAAAATCAAATGTGAGTACTTTCTCACATATAGAATCATTCCTGTTTTCTGCCTGCTACGGCAATGCCAATTACTAAACCGGTCTATTTGTAAAAGAATTACACTGAACTCATACATAATTAGCTCTCATGTGTAATGTGTGCGTTACCGCATAGTCATACTTATTAATTTATTGCAGTGCCCTGTTAACGGGAGTAAGGATGTAATGAAGTATAGAGTCTAATCTTGAAATAAAGACATGCATGTCCCATGTGGGACAAACCAAAAATTGAGAATAGTGCCCTTTTGGTCGCTCATGTCATCAATGTTTGTGGACTAAAAGTTTGGGATTTCTGAGGATACATGGAGTGAGTCAACCGATGGGATGGGTCTACAGGAGTAGGGAGTGGCCAATGTGTAGTGGTGTGGATACACCACAAATCCAACTGGAGAATGGATGACTGCAGTGTTAGTGAAGTGTTGGGGTGGGTGTTTGGGGAACTAGGAGTCATGGGTATATGGGTATATCTGCAAATGAAGCAGCACAGCAATAGTGTGTTGGTTAGAACAGACATTCCTGTTCTGAATCCCACTGCAGCACATACCATTTTTCATCAGTAATCTGTATATGAACATATTTCGACATCTGTCCACTGTAGAACTTGCAAAATAACAATTGAAAGTTAACTGGAGCGAAGTGTCAGTGTCATAATGAATAAGGCACTAGTAAGCAGGTTTAAGCATATATAAACACCAGTAAGCATGTGTAAGTGCGTTTGCGTGAGGTATGCATTGCTTTACCGACACACACACACACATACATACACACACACACACACATATATATATATATATATATATATATATATATATATATATATATTTATACATTATATATACATATATATGGTTGCAGACATATACATAAGAAACATGAAACACGTAGCATGACCTTCCACCCCCCCCCCCCCAGCCGGACACAGGAAACATGCACACAAACCCGCAAACAATATAAATAGTCCACTGCTCCCCAGACCACAGGCAGGATACAACCAGGGGGGTACACAGTGCACCTGTGAAATCTAATCCTGGAACACAGACAGGAGCGCCCTTGTGGGATGCCCCAAAAATTAACATAAGACCAAAAGAAGGTGATACACTGACCATTTTGGCTGGGGTATGTACATACCCCGAATACAATGGTGGGAAAGCCTGATGACCCATGGGTCGAGACAATGTATGACATGGGTCCTGTGAAGTGGAGAGTGGGCAGCGTGTAGGGGTGTGTACAGACCCAACTAGGACCCAGAGTAAGGATGGGTGCTGTAGAGGATGTGTGGGTGGGGGAACTATGGGTAGCTAGTTATGGGTCTAGGTGTGCAGGTGTTGGCTGATGTGGGCATATATGGACAGCCTCAGGGATGTAAGCAAAAGTGTTCATTGGGCATAGGTGTTGCCCAATGAGCAGCCACACCCGCTACGAGTCCCACTGCAGCAAAGTGTAATCTACATGGCAAGGAACGGAATAACCATATGTAGATGTATATATGTAGATATATGTGTGGTTGTATATCTACCCATGGCAACATAGAGATATACCTCTCCCTCTCCATAGTACAAATGTATACATACAGAGACAGAATACGTATACATACCCACATATAGATATATACATATGCAGACACCCATAGACCCATATGTTGTTATATATATAGACAGCAATATATAAATATATACATGTATGCGTACATATACAGATATATCTGTATATAGTAATATATATATATATATATATATATATATATATATATATATATATATCTGTGTGTGTGTGTGTGACTGTAAATATACACATGTATATAGCTAAGATATGATACAGCAATTACGAATTAGATATGTTCACAGGCCGTGCATATGGGGGTGAGGGGTCCAATCAACAAACGTGTAACACATAGCATCAACCCCCCCCTCCCCAGCTGGGCCGGTGAGACATACAAACACACAATAAAAGTAAACACACCACTGCTTCCCAGACCACCGGCAGGATACTACCAGTGGGAGAGACCTGCCAGGTCTAATCTTGAAACAAAGACATCAATGTCCCTTGTGGGACACCCCAAAAATTACTGATCATCGGAGTCAGTCCCTGTAATGATTCATCAAACTAGGCTGTAGACATACATAGACCAGTAGGTTGTGCAAGCCTGATAATCCATGGTTCGACATTCACACACACACACACACACACACACACACACACATATATATATATATAAACTTCATTTACCTCAGAAAATGTGTATTAATTCATATGCTCTGAGTCTGTCAATGTATCAAGTTAATAGCACTAATATTTTAAATGAGTCCCTGATTGTCCCTGATTCAGTTGATATTTCTCTCCAATCGTTTGAGAGGTCTGATAGGGACAGAAAGCACATATTCCACTTACAACCTTAGAAAGAGGATAGAATAATAGGTATGCAGTAGCATGACTCGGCTGAAGGATGTGGGTTCCAAAACCAAATTACTTGTTTGTATTGAATGGTGTCAGTACCCATGTATTAGCCAGACAGGTGCAGATTGTAAGAGGAACATACCAATAGTATGAATCAAACACTGGACAGGCCGCGGATTCTGTATAGTCGAACGGCATGCTTACGCCTAATGGGCAGCCATTCCTGATACTGTAGGCATGTAATCCGATGTAATAGGTATCACAAGGTAATATCGTAGTCCTCACTCCCACCCAGGGGTGTGAGTGTCAGATGCAAACAACAAATGCAGTGCATTTGCAAGTGGGGGAGCAAGCGGGTGTAAGCCTGTGTGGCCACCAATATGCGAGTATCACACTGGCGAAGCAATGAGGAGGCTGAGTGTAAGAAACAGTAACCGGAGGTTAGCATTGCTTAGCTCCTTGCAAACCCATGCACACCCATTCACAACTGCTTTAAAGTGCCTTAATCACTCTGTACCCAACACCTCGTGTTCTGGCCAGCAACAAAAGTACCAGACTCTGCAAGGCTAGAACGCAGGACCCTGTACATCACTGTCATAGTAGTGAACCACTACGCCATGATAGCGATACATATAAAGGAGGCATCAGCAAACTAATCCTTACAACAGGGAAACAATTCAAATATGTGAACTGAATCTATGTACAGTGTAATGTTCTATAACCTGCCACAGACCATAAATATGTGAATTGGAGTACTGCAGTAAACATAGAGTTGAGGTGTCACTGTAATAAGGTTCTGAAGTCCCCAGGACCCCATACAGTGTATGTACACATGAATGACAGATGACAGACACATATATAGCCTGTAATGAGTAAGACATCATTGACAAAAGTCAAATATAATGCTAGATAACCAATAGGCAATGCTAACCGCTGCATAGCCCAACTAAGTAATTGTAAACAATGTGTAGGGAAGCCAATACAATATGCCCACAGGTACACCTCTTTAAGCAGTGCCAACCTGAAGTAAGCATGTGTGCCCATAGCTTAGCCTTTTTGAAACCGGCCAATTACTGAAAAGTGCAGGAATCTGGCCCTACTTAAACCGAAGAGGCGGTAATACGGCGCGTAACTGGTTGAAGCATCCACCTGCAGGCAGAATGGCTGGAGTGGGAGAAGGCACCCGCTTTAGAGTGCAGCGCTGGGGCATCCAGGAGTCCAAATTCATGGTATGGCTCCTGGTAAAGCACCATGACAGGAGACTACTGCAGGGCCAGTACCAGGGCTCGCAGTACAAAACAGAGGCCTGGGACAGTCTCGCCTGTGACCTCACTAGTGCCACAGGTATCCCCCGGACTGGTGAGCAGGTCAGGCACCAACATGCAGACCTGAAGCGGTGGAGGGGGGATGTCCTGGAACAGTGGGTCCAGGAAGCAAGGCAGATGCAGAATGCCTCAGAACTGAGTAAGTACTCCTTTCACTGTGTAGTTAATAATTGCCTAGCTTGTGTATACTATGGATAGGTATGGCTAAATATCACTGTACTTCCCTGACAGCTGCAGATGAGCGTGCTGCAAACCAGCAAACCTATGATGCTAGGCTGCAAAGGCTGAGTCGTGAGGCAGGTTAGTAAATAGCCTGCACGTACTGTCATAACAAATAAATGTAAGAGCCTGAGAAAGTGTTGTACCAGTATACAAAATAGTGTAATATGCTGCGAATAAAGGTGTAACTTCTGCATTGCGTCTGTTTACTGTGCAGTCATATGTTGTACTGTTGCAGTTATTAAATAATACTGTTGTAGTAAGCAGTGTTACCCACACTGTGGTATGCAGATACAATGTGTATGAAGTGCTGTATAACAATGTTGGAAGTGCAAACAGGTCAGTCATATTACACAAAATACATTGCAAAGCCTCACAACAATTGCCTGATAACATAGTGTACAGTGATCTTAACTGTAATGCTTTTGTCACACACAGCAGGGCTTTGGATCCCAGGAGTGCTAGTAAGTTGTATGCATAATCATTCCACACAACTGCACACAGTCTGTTAGAATGTTCAGAGAGAAAGCTGTATGCATATTTACACTTAACAACTGTACAGATTTAGCTAGAATGCTTAAATAGAGAGTGGTATGCATGTTCATACCCCTCAACTGTTCCAATCTGCCCAGTATGTCCTGATAAATGGCCCACATCACCTGCCTTTTGCCCTATTCCCCTGACAAATTAGTGTAAAGATCCAAGAAATGTAGGCAGCTGTTAATGATATATAACTGGTAGTCAGACTTGTACATAGTCAGAGAATGTACATGCAAACATACCTGTCATCCCAGCATCTCGCCCAAAGTGTATGGGAGCAGTCTCAAAACATGTTGCATTAACACCTGCATCTTGTCAAGCCTGTACATAAGACACAGGTCCCATACATACTAATCTACAAGCATACCATTGTACAATATAACGCCATTGGGTAGTGTAATAATACATGTAAGGGACAGACCACAGCAGTGACTATGAATGTTGTAAAAACTACAAAGATGTATTGGTTATTAATTGAAGTCTCTCTCTCTCTCACCCCTACCATATGTGCAAACATAACCATTTTACACAACTCATTTGGTATGTCAACACTCCTACCCTTTGTTGGGACATATGTCCTATTGGTTTATAAATATTAATATATGTCTCTATGCATGTGCCATGTTAAAATACACCCATATTTGTGGCCTGTTGCCATCAATGAAATCTGCATGTTGTTGTAATGGCCACTGAGTACCCATATATGCATGTGTTCTGCCTGCTCTGCAGCTATGTTATATCTGGTGCCCTGGGTAATGGGAATACCTATGCATGCTGTTATTAAGTAATCGTGAATGGTGTTGACTATTACTAACCCATATCTGCCTTAAACATACTACAACATAACTCGTATAGGAAGGCGGGTCCCAGCGGACCCACCTGTCCCACCTCAGCTGGCAATGGCACTGGGCACTAGCACATCTGGGGCCCAGCCTGGGACCTCCTCGACTGTGCCTGCATCAACTTTGGGTGGAACCACCGCAGGGGTTGTGGCTCGCCCCCCCCAGGAGTGGATAGGAACCTGTCACCCATGGTACGGCCTGAGCCGTGGTGCGTAGGGAGCTCAACAGGGAGATTTGAGACTGCCTACGCCGGCTTGAAGGCCGAGTGCCACAACTAAAGGGTGAGCCTGCCCCTCCTACACACTCCCCAGCACTGCCATCTTCCGGGCTGTGAAGGTGCAGTGGTGACTGCCCATGGGTGGGGACCTCAGTCCCACTGTATCCATTGGTGGGCTCATGGACTTGCGACTTTCAAACACCCCTCCCTGTCCAAGTTGCCCCCCCCACGTGTGTCGTATACTGCCCCTGTACATGTCTTGTTTGTCTTTTCTGTCATCCTACCCAACCTATCCTCCCTGATCATACCTACTCTCCTTCCCCAAAATCCCACTCTCACCTAAACATAAAAGAAAAGGGCAATCTGTTCCCGCAAAAAAAGCATGTCCTATACATAGCTGTCCATTTTATACACGTGTCCACTGAACACATGTAAACATTTCTAATTGACATCACAACATACTATTGTTGCCTGCACTCCTCTCTCAGGGTTGTGAGTGTCCAAATGTCCCGCAAAATTTATTTCATATGCACAGCCGTTGCTGTAGAAGAAATGGACAGCTATGGACCTTCCCTACACACTTCCTGCACATCCCTAGCTATTTTCCCTACTGTCTTTCCCTCTTTGTGCCCCTTTTTCACCACTTTCCTATCAACCCTTTTTTCTTTTCATTTAAATAAATTAGCATGGGGCTAAGTGGGAGTAAGCACTTTTAAGCAGCAGTGAGCTGGTTTCAGCCTGTTTGTGTGGGGGTAAGCACTGCCTACATCGGTTAAGAAATCAAGAAGGTAACTGAGTGTAAGAAACTGTAACGAAAGTAACCACTACTTACTGTTGCACAAACCTGTGCACACCCGCTCACAACTGCTTAAAAGTGCCTTAATCATTCCGTATCCAACAACCTTGTTCTGCCCAGCAACAAAATAAACAGCCTCTACAAGGCTCGAAACCAGGACCCTGCATACCACAGCCAATGTGGTTTACCACTAAGCCATGGCAGATATACAGACATCGGATGTTATCATAAACATATCATCCAGCACAGTCATTCAACAGTATAGGAAATGTATTCCATCATGTAGATGTATGTGTGTGTGTCTATGCCCAGATATAGATACATACATATATATAGATATATCAAGAACATCCCATGTGACAACAAAGCATTAAAAAGGAATGAAAAGGGAAACACCATTGTATTATGTAGTGGTGTTGTCCTATGTAATATCAAGACTCCCTCAGACGGACATGTGTCATTAATACACGCAAACATTTGTACATTTGCCAACTACATTACTCTGTGCATTTTATTTACATTAACACAACAGTTCCTGTCCAATCATTATGTGAGAACAGCACTCTTTTGCAAGGTGCTATGTGCAACATCATCATCATGAAAAAGGTAACTGGGGTAACCATAGAGGGACCGTTAGTGTTGTGTGTACAATGGGTTGTCTGCATCACGTGTATCTGGAACCTTTAGGAGTCATGTGCATACCAAGATCGTGTGCTTGAGAGATGGGGGTGAGGACAACAGTAGTATGTTGTGATGCAAATTAAAAAGGTTACATGTGTCCAGTGGACAAGTGTGTGAAATGGACAGCTATGTATGGGGCAAATGATGTTCTAGGGACAGATTGGCCTTTTGTTTCCGTAAGGTGAGAGTGGGATGTGGGGCAAGGAGACTAGGTATGCCCGTGGAGGATAGGTTGGGTAGGATGACAGACAAGACAGCATACAGGGTCGGTATATGACACATGTGGGGTGATACACCTTGGACGGGGAGGGGTGTTCGGCAGTCACAAGCCCATGAGCCCCCAGATGGAAACAGTGGGATGGAGGTTCCCACCCATGGGCAGCCACCAATGCACCAAAACAGCCGCAAAGGTGGCAGTGCTGGGGGCTGTCTAGGAGGGGCAGGCTAACCCTCTAAATGTAACACTCTGCCCTCGAGCTGGTGTATCTGGCCTCAAAACCCCTTGTTGAGCCCCCTACGCACCACATCCGGGACTGTACAATACCTGACAAGTTTCTGTCTGGACCTGCTCACAGGGGGGACAAGCCCCATCCTCAGTGGTGGTTCCACCAGAAGGTGGTGCAGAGACAATAGAGGTGGAGGTCCAAGGCTGAGTCCCAGACGTGCTGGTGCCCAGTACCATGGCCAGCTGAAGTGGGACAGGAGATTCCGCCGGGACTTCTAATCCCATACATGGTGTTGCAGTTTTAACACAGATATGGCTTAGTAATAGTCAACAGCATTCAGGATTACTTATAACAGCATGCATAGATATGACCATCAACCCAACACAACAAATGGCATACATTTGCAGAGGGGGCACAACACATGCACATATACTGCATGGCATCTGTACAAAGTGTAGAAGACTTGTGACTGCAGCTATGAACAGTAGCCCATTATTGGCATGTCACTGTGAGAACCTCAGACAGTGACTGTCATACCACTGTTTCATGTGACATATGTCCATTCAGGGGTTACAGCAGTCCCAGAGTTGTATTTCTAGGTGGGTGACATCAGCAGGTTTGCCAAAGGTGAATATGTGAATTGTAAAGAGTGTGCATACTCTAAAAAGCATTGTTTCTTTCTCAGGCTGACAGACACACAGACACACACCCACACACAGTTGGTCTGTCTGGGATTAGAACACCTACCAAACTAGTTTATCACACTACAGCATTATGCAGTTACA